>NC_079336.1:36648954-36921656 GCF_029582105.1 Oenanthe melanoleuca
TAAACACAAGACATGGATGGCCAGATGCAGAGCAAACCTGCCACAGAAGCTCAGTCTTGTTCAAATCAGGGCAGGTATTTCTTCAAGCACTGTGACAAAGTGCTCCTGTGCTTCTGAGACCAACAGCAGAAAATGGGAGGATTTAGCCTGTGTCCCAGCCACCTCAAATTGGTGAAGTAATGGCCATGTGCACTGAGAAGGACAGACAGACCCCTTTAGCATAAATTTATGATATAGCTTGATTTTAAACCTTTGAGTTGAACTCTAAACCCTTTAAACCTTATGAACCCTCTAGGTCTTCTGAGGCTGTGTTTATGTAGCAGTTGTGTCCTGTCAAAATCTCAATTTTAACAGCATCTACAGTTTTTACTGTTGCTATTGTTATCCTCGAAACTCTGAGCACTGTTGGCTTTAAATATTTTTATTTTCAAGAAGCTTTCCTGTGCAAATATTGTTAAGTGAGCAGATACACTCCCTAGGCAAAAAAACCAAAACGATCTTTCATGTTTTTCTGATGACTTGACAGTGGAATGAGAAAACCTGACAACAATCCAGGGTCAGATCCAGCTGCTGTCTGGGTAGAGAAGAGCAGTAGAATGTCTCAATGATATCAGAGGGCCAAGAACCTTTCTCAATCACATGAAAAACTGGCTAGGATATAGTTCCCTTCCTGGTGCTGTGTCCATTGCTCTTTCCCCTGTTCCCATGCAAACAACAGAAACACATTTTGTACTGGGGAGTACTCATTCAAATATAAGGCAAATAAAGACTTCACTGGATAAGGAAATGCCCCTGTGGTGATTGCTCAGCCTAGGATTTGTAAGTCATGAAGGACATTTGCATCTCCTCTATGTGTTCAGATGAGTCAATATACCACTGGAAGCACTGGCAAGCTTCCACGTGGAAAACCATTATTTTTTGCATTAATATGAGGACAAGAAAAACCAAAATAATAGTGATCTGTGTCACAGGAACTAAATATCCATTAGAATATTTATGACAGGTTTTTTAATAGTCATTATCCTGTCCCGTCCTACTTTTCTATCTTTTTAAAATATATTCATTATCAATTATGAATTATGAGGGGTTTTTTTTTGTCATTTTTCCAGAATTCTAGCACAAGATCTAGGCTCCATTTTGGTCCTTTTTAGCTCCACAATACAAGAATTAAAGGTATGAAGCCCACAAAAGGGTGTTTTTACCCTGGCAGGAATTTCATCCTATATAACTAAATGTTAAAAATACTGAGAGCAGGAAACCATCTTCCATTTTTAATTACCAACAGCAATATTTAGAATTACAGTTATCTTCTACAAATATAAGCATTCCTATCACAATGTATTTTAAGCAATCTTTAGGTGTTTTTTTAATGTATGCTTTCTCTTTCCCTAAACTTAGATTTTGAGAATCTTACATAAAGGAAGGATGTTATATCAGTAACTCAGTACAATTATTTTTTGTTACTTTGTCATATTTTTTTGTAATTCTATTGTTTTGAGTTACACATCTAAGATGTCTTCTAACCTCCAATAATGCATCAAATGTATTAATAATCTATTTATTATTCATTACATTTTTATACCAATGAAGAAATTTATTAAAGTCAAGGGTGTGTCCTTGTGGCCAAGAAGGCCAAGAGTGTCCTGTGGTGCAATAGGAGGAGCAGTGCCAGCAGTTTGAGAGGTGACCCTGCCCCTTCACTCAGCCCTGGTGAGGCACATCTGGAGTGCTGTGCCCACTTCTGGCTCTCCAGCACAAGAGACACCTGGAGCTCCTGGAGCAGGTCCAGTGGAGCATCCAGAAGGAGGGATGCCAAGCAATAGGACAAGGGGCACTGATCAGAAACTGATGCACAGAAATATCCACTAGAATATGAGACAGACCTTAATTGTGTGGGTGACTGAGCATGGGAACAGATTGCCCAGAGAGATTGCAGAGTCTCTCGTTGGAGATATTCAAGAACCACAATCCTGTGCTCTGAAACAACTCTCCTGCAGCAGGAAGGTTGGATCAGGTGTCCCACTTTGATCCCTTCCAACCAGATCCATTCTGAGATTCTGTGATTCTGTGATTCTTTAAATAACAGTTGCCTGTAGCCTGAACAGATCTTCCAAAAATCTGGGGAAAAATCCCAGGACTTTAGGGCCGTGATTTGTATCACAAAGTACACAGCATTCCGATCTTTTTTGGGAAGTTTCCAAGAAACTGAAATAGTCAGAGCTTTTCAAAATCACCACATTGTTGATTTACTCTTGAATTCTTTTGGTCAAATTGGTGGTGATGGAGTAGAAACTTTGTTGTTGATAACATATTGAGATATATGTTTAAAATTTAATTAGGGCAGCTTGCTGAAAACTATAGATAGTGGGTTATGTGCATTCAATGAAAAAAATAGAAGAAATAAGGAATAAAATAAAACTGTGAAATGTTCTCATTCCTTTGTCATGAACAATCATAATAAAAAACTTAGAAAGTTAAATTTAAAATAAAGATAAAACCTCGCTACCCAAAAAACACTCCACCCCCCAAGAAATAAAAAACAAAAAAACCAACCAACCAACCCAAAAAACCCAAAAAACCCCCAAAAAACTCCCAAAACAAAACAAAACAAAACAAAAAACAAAACAAAACAAAAAACACCAGAAAACTCTAAGGAAGAGGATAAAATGTCAGTCAAATAGATAATCACATGCATTGAGACCTTAGTGCTTAGTTACCAAATTCTGAGAAACCCTCCAAGAGTGTATCAGATAGTGTAATTAAGTTGATAATGAGGGGAAAATAAATTATATTATTCAAAAGTACAGAACTATGTTTCTTCTATACAAAATAATTTTAAAATGCAGGTAATAATTTTTAAAAACCTAAAATTCAACATTTACAATACTGACCAATATTGTATTATTAAGGGCTTGTGTTTTCAAGCTTTTCAATCAGCAGTAATTTAGAGTTTCAGTATATAAAATAATGAAATTTTATCTAAATTATTTTTCTATATGTAATTTAGATATACATTTAGAAATGCACTTAATCCCTTCAAAATTAATGACAGGAGTTTGACTGGGAAGGTATTTGATACCCAGCAGCAACCTGTGTGAAGATTCCACAGCGACACTTGGGAGGGAAAAAAATCAATTATCTTAGAAAAGGAGTCCCATAAATCATCAGGTTGAGTGAGATACAGCTTAGATGGACTAGAATGGGTGTGAAGACCTATCTGAAATTCTGTGAACAGGTATTTCTTGAAAGATTTGTCAGTGCTTGCTGAGCGCTCCACCACTTATTGACAACTCTGTGTCCTCCCCCAAAACGTGCTCTTTAACCTATTTGTTAGGGTAGGAAGTGTAGGTCTTAAGTAGTTAGTGAAAGGGGAAATTTCAATACAAACTTTCTCTGCATGAGTATTCTAAGTGTAGGAATATTGCACCAGGAAATGAAAATTTTGCTTTCATTGCTTTATAAACAGATACTGTCCTAAGAACTATGTTTTGAAATTCAAGGAATAAGTTTCAGAATGGTGAACTGAGAAATTAGGTGGGGAATGTGTAATTCCAGAGTGTCAGTTGAGGCTGGGCATCCAAATTGTCATGGAGAGTAACTATGAAAAAGGCTAACTCTTCCCCAGACAAAAGCAGCACAATTATCCACTCAAAAATGTATCTAAGCATACAGAGAAACTTGTGATGTTCATACTGAAACCAGAATACCAGTAAAAGCAGATTTGTTTAAAATTAAACAGTAGTGGAGCATAAGTTTTCAGGATACTCATTAAACACATTGAAATGCATTAGAGATGTGAATCCTTTGGGAAAGATTTCTCCTGTTTTGGACAGTTTTGCTCATAATCCTACTGAGGCAGCAAGATCAGTTAGCAGATACTCATCAATATCACTGGTAGCATTTTTAGAATTCCCTTATGTTGTCTCATCAAAGCATTTTAGGGATAAATCACATGTGGTATGGATGCAGAAAAAAATGTCACCTGCTGCAGTTTTCCATAGCTTGATTACTTCTGAGTCTTGTGTCTGCTGTACTATGTTCTGCATACTCTTTTTTCCCACAATTCACAGAATCACAGAATATACTGAGGAGTAAAAAGGACCCACAAGGATCATCAAGTCCAGTTTCTGGCTCTGCACAGATCCATCCCCAAGAGTCACACCATGAGCCTGAGAGCATTGTCCACGCATTTCTTAAACTCTGTCAGGCTGGTGCTGGACTCACTTCCCTGGGGAGCCTGTTCCAGTGCCCAACCACGCTCTGGGTGAAGAAACTTTTTCTAACATCCAGCCTAAACCTCCCCTGACTCAGCTCCAGGCCATTCCTTTGGGTCCTGTCACTGATCCCCTGAGATAAGAGAACAGTGCCTGCCCCTCCTCTTCCCCTCACAAGGAAGCTGTAACTGCAATGAGGACTGTCCTCAGCCTCCTCTTCTCCAGGCTGAACAGACCAAATGATCTCAGCCACTCCATAAAAAGCTTCCCCTCAAGGCCCTTCATAATTTTTGTTGCCCTCCTTTGGATGATCTTCTACAGCTTAATATTTTTTTTATGTTGTGTCACCCAGAGCTGCCCCCAGCACTGGAGGTGAGGCTGTCCTAGCTCAGAGCAGGACAATCCCTCCCTTGCCCAGCTGTGATGCTGTGCCTGATCCCCCAGGACAGGGCTGGCCCTCCTGTTTGCCAGGGCACAGTAATTCATCTGGACTGCTCCTGATTTCTTTATATACACATTCTTCTTTTCCTTTCTCTTTTGTTGTCTTTTTATGGCTTTGTGTCTCTTTTTTGTTTTCTGTATTTATCACTCCTTCTCCTTCATCCAGACACTTCTTGTGATATTTGTACCACAGTTGACACTAAATGATATACACCAGTCAAACTTCACTTGAAATTCAACACTGAATCCTTCTGAGATGTGCTCTGCTCATACTAGCTCAATGTTATTGATCAATGACAGCAAAGAACTGTAGAACAAAAGGAGATGAAGGGATGACAGAAATCACACAGAGCCCCAGTAGAAATCTTCCTACAGGCACATGAGACATTCAATGCCAGTGAGTCCAGGTCACGCTGAAATACAGCGTGTATTTCTGCAACTGACTTTTGTATATATAGGCACAAAATTACAGGTCTTGTTGAGCAGAAGTCTTAGCAAACAAGTAGAGTGTTACATATGGCTAGGGTTATAGCATTATAGTAATCCATAAGCAAAAAAAAAGAAAAATGGTTTACAGTATCTGTCAGAATACTCTACTATATTTCATTTCAAAAATTATATTGATTGTCTAGGGATAAGCATATATTATTACAGTTTAAATTTTTTATTTAAATATTTTTTACCACTTTTGCTAACTTTATAGATATGCATTGAGTTCCTACTAAAATGCGTGTAATATTTTCACATGAAAAATTAGATCCCCATACTGAGAGTTTTCCACCTCAGCTCATGGCATGTATTGAATTTATAACTGCCTTTTATTTTTTTCTTCTGTCAAGCTTTTTCCCAATAATGAGTATTAAAATGATTATATGAAAATAAATTACATTACACAGTATTGTAATGTTTTCAAAGATGACATTACATTAGTCTAACACAGGTCAATTTTCTTTGGCCCTCTAATAGCATGGATAATACCTTGCTTTGTGGGTGCTTTTGTTCTTGTTATTTCTGATTTTCTCTCTTTTCCTGGAAGAAATGTGCAACATTTCCCGGCACACATAAATAAGGTCTGTTTTTAGATTGTACTGCGGGCACCATGTCTAGGTTTACTTCAGCCGCTAAATCTAATAAACATCTACTGGGATAGTAATTTTTAAGTTCAAGCTCAATATCAAACATGTCAGCAGTGCACTTAGCAAGAAGCAGGGCAGCAGTTTGAAGAAAATGCAGATCCAGTCACCAGTAATTTTTATCAAATTATAAACCCTTGTTAGAGTGCTGGGATTTCATCAGCTAACATTACTGAAATAAAAGCAATCCTTCTGCAGGAGGTGATTGCTTTTCTCAGGCATAGGTAGATTAAACATCAATTCATTTACATACTTTCGACACATGCTCTGCCATCATTACCCATATTTGTAAAATCAATGCTACATTTTGCATGGTATTATCAGGAAGTTTCATGCTGATCAGAAATGGACTGGCATTCATATTTATTTTATTATATCTACAGATGTCATTTTTTATTAAAGTTGTTTTTTTTTTCTCCTTGTAAAATAATTGCTGATGACCTAAAAAAAAAATATTCATTATATTTAGAGGTGTGTAATACTATGGTAAATTATGCATATTAGTTTAGGGGGATTAGTTCTACAGTAGGATGCTGAGTATCTGTTTATATTTGGCAGGTACATTAAAGATACTGAACACGTTTTTCAAACAACACAAATTATTTCTGGGCTATGATTAGAGAAAGATGTAGAGGATATCCTATTTTATTAAGTCAAATCCAAAATTAAGGGCATTAAAATTTTGGTGTGCTGATGAATCCTGGAGTTGCCTTGTTCCACTACTCAACTATAAAGTTCTGAGTTAGGTAAATGGTTTGATGTCTAAATTCAAAACTACTCCTAATGTAGTTTTCCACCCAGCTTGGACTAGATTCACAAAGTGTTTTCAGAAGTCACATTATGACCTGGTTGGAATCTTCTGGCAGGAGAACCTTTCAAATGAGGAGGGACTGAAAGAGTTAGAACAGCTTGTCCTGGAAAGGAGAAGGTTTAGGGTGATTTTAAAATGTATTTATACTTGATGGGAAGGATTGAAGGATCCAGATTCTTCCCAGCAATGCCCATTGACAGAAAAAGGGCCAAAGGGCAAAGATTAAAATCCAGGAAATTCTATGCAAACACAAGAAATAACTTTTTACTTCGAGGGTAGTAAAACACTCTCATGCATTTCCCAGAGAGGTCGTGGACTCTCCATCCTTGGAGGTTTTCAAAACTCATTGGAACATTTTCCAAGGCTTTAAATTAAGAAGGATAATGGGGCTAAACTGTTTGATTTCAAGGTGTTCTTTCCCACCTCAACCATGCTGTGATTTTGCAACACACCCACACACACCTCAGGAGAAAGTGTTCCCAACAGCCTATACCTAACAAAGATGAGGAAGAGCTCTGTGCAAAATACTCACATCTGACTTGCCTGGAGTTTGGACATGCAAGACCCAGTTCTGATAACTGCTCCTGAGGTATATATTAAAGCTGTGTTTGCAACATGTTCCAAATTGGGTCTTCCAATTTATTTATTTATCCTTCCCCCTGAAGTTCTTCTGTGTGCTTCAGAGGCTATAATCTGCATATCTAAAACAATGAAAAAATAATCAGTTACCTTCTCATTTTATATGTATGCTCAAAGGTTTCAGAAGATAATCTTAACTTCTGTATATCTTCTCAGAATTTCCTCTTAAGTTGCCTAATTTTCCACTATTGATATCAGTATATAATAATGTACCAGACATCTGCAACATTGCTTAAAAATTGTAAATTTGCTCTCTACAGTGTCTGTATCTACATCACGACCACTTTTATATTTTCTTGTTCAGCTTGAAAAAGATTCAAGATATGGCTCAGTACTGAGGCTTTGAATCGCCTGTGAAAGATATTTGCCTTCACTAGTCCATTACATTAATGTAATATGACTTAGTTATTGGGAATCAATTACCTAATTAAGAAACATTTGAGACATCTTGTCCTGTAATCATGACAGCTCTGCTTAGTCTCTTTTCTTCCAGTCTTGTCAGGGCTAGAGGCTGTGACATAGGTTATCATTTTCATAGGTGACATGAATAATATCTCTGCCTAGCTCTTTTTATTTGTTGTTATTTGCTTCAAATACCTGAATAAACTAGCAATCTTCTCCCATAAGCAAAATTTGAGTATGCTTATGCTCTCCAGTAAATCAGCCAGAAAAAAAAACAATGGCAGAAGCTCAGAATGGCTGAAGTAGGAAATGACCTCAGGAAATAATTTAATTCCAAGATTCCATGCTGAAGCAGGATAAAGCTAGTGCTGGCTGCTCAAGATCTTGCCCAGTTCATTTTGACTGTCTTCAATACTCCACATCTTCTTCAGACAAACTGTTCCAGTGCCTGATTGTTCTAAAAATGCTGTCAAATGGACCTCAAATAACTGTTTCGGTTGGGGTTTTTTGGTGATTTTTTTTTTAATATCTTTGTATTTCCAATTCTATTTCCACTTACACAAATAGGCAGCTATGTCTTCCCTACACCTTTGAAATAAAATTTCATCACTCTTTAATGATGTTATTCTTCAATCTGTCCTAAACTAAATGGAGGACCAAAAAGTTTTTTATGCTGAGAGATCTGGAGCCAAATCCATCCATTGATGAATTATATTTTCTGTTGCATATCAAACTTAATAAAATTATTATGAAGTTATGAGGTATCTTTTGTGCTGCCCTTAAAACTTGCAGATAATTGTCTGATATGCCCTCCTTCTTGATGCAAATTCATGTAACTCCTGATGAGTTCATATCCTTTTTTCATATATTTTTCTTTCTTCTCAGGAGTTCCCAAGGTTGAGCTGTGGATAAACTGCACTGATTACAGCTTCAGTAATCTGTCTTGGTCCATCCCTGCCAGCCTGATAAGTCAAAGTCATTTCACTCCTTTGCCCCTCCTTTAGTTGAAGTTACAGGTCTGTTATTTTAAAGTCTTTAGGGGGAAAAAAAAGAAAAGAGAAAAAAGAAAGAGAAAAATAAAAGGTAACATTTTTCAGCCTGTGAAAGACAGATTTTTCACAGGGATTTGGTTTTTAGCTTTCTTCATGCTTTCTTGAAACTAATTTTTCTATGACTGATATTTCTGAATTGCCTCTCTACTAGTTTATGCAGCACGTTTCTCTTCTGCTGCTCTGCCAAGGAGCAGAGTTTAGACTTTTTCAAAACTTCAAGGATAAGAATAATCTCCCTTAGCTGTAGAAGTCTACATCAAGAGCAAGTAAACTGTAGTCTAGATGTACTCCATTCATAACAAACCTGGCATGAGCAATATTAAACCCATAGTATTTATGACATACATCAGCATAAGGGTGAACAAAATTATTCTTTAGCTTTCTTCAACAGATTTCTGTTTCAGGAAGATACAATGGGCTCATGTAAATTTTACACAAAAGTCTCAGCAAAGATATTTTTAAGAATTTTAAATTGGTACAATAACTCTTAACACCTGAGACAATAACATTTTTGTGGTGTTCTGAAATTTATGCTACAGAACTAAAAATAAAATGGTGCCAATTTGTAAAAATAGAAATGTGTAATTCAAACAAGAGAAGAATACAATTTTTATTACAAGTTATTTATTTAACAATGCAATATTTTCTTCCTGTCATATACTACCAAATATATAAAATAGGGGGAAATTATTTATTGCATATTTTCTTTTATCAAACTTACCAAGTAAGAAACTACATATAAGTATAAAAATCTAAATTTCTAGTGTTTAAATCAGATGAATTATTAGTCAAAAGGTGAAAATTACCTAGAATAAAATTGGTAAAACACCTTTATATAGTTCCAGGAACTAATTTGGAAATTCATAGATCATAGTCTGCCAAGATTTATCTCTGGAAAGGGAAGCAGCAGACAGATTTTGGTGGTTTTGTCAAAATAAAATATTTTCTTATCTTTCCTAGTCTAGAAATTTTCTTCACACAGCCTCTGTGAAACCCAGATGTAAATGTGGATATAGATAGAAACTGTCTGCAGCAAGAAAATATCTCAGTGTCTTCAATAGATTTAAAAGAACTTTTATGTTTATAGTTAAATGTATGCCTCTGTACTGAGCTGGACTAGGTAAGGAAAGAAATCCTTATAAAATACATGTTAAAACATAAAGGGGCTTTCTCAATATTACCTATTGAAAAATATATTACATGAAACTTTTCCATCACTGCATGCTGGATCCCTGTTGCAGAAAGTTTGTTTTAATTCTGTTTCTTTTCATTAAATTAGCTTAAATACAAAGGCATCCATCAGTATGATGGACACCTTTAGAAATTCTGGACACCCTTAGAGATTCTGCAACGGAAGTCAGAAAGGTAACAAACATCAAACAATACAGCACAACTAATATGGAGGAGACAAACAAATATTTATAAATATAAACATCTTTAAAAAATCATGTCCTTACTAAGTAAAATAACCAACAGACTGATTGTGCAGTCAGCATATTTTGGATGTCACCAGACTTATGCTGTTTCAAATAAAATAGGCTACCCATTTTTAAACTGAGAGACTTACTTTGAAATTGCTTTCCATAATACAATTATTTTGTATTTTGACCACATTTTTTACTACACTTATTTAAACTATATAATCAGGCAATGCTGCAAAGAAGGTTGTCCTATGTAATTTGAAACTTCAAAGATAAAATCATGCTCCAATAATGTTTATATCTATAAAGAATTAATTTTAATTGCTTCTAGATATTCTATATGAGCCTAATATCATTGTATTTATAAAGAAACAAACAAGAAACTTCAGAGGCATTGAAGTCAACATTGTGATATTGGAGGCTGGGCTTAATTTATAGCCTCAAGCTTCAAGCTAAAGTTTCTCTACTGGGTATGTTTTGCAGTAATGGAGAGGGAGCAGCTGACCTCCAGAGGGTAATTAATCTTTAACAAACTACAAATTGCCCTTAGATACTGACCTTTGTAGTTCCCTACATAAGAAAAAACAGTAAAATAATTTTCAGGTAATAGAACCAGAGATGACTTAATTGATCAAAGAAAAGCATCAGACATTGCTGGAGAAAATTTTCAGAAAATTCTCTCACTCTATTGAAGATAAACCCATTTGAGTGCAAAATCCTTCTTATAGAATATTTCCTGCTGTTATACACTAAAACCCAGTTATTATACTGTCTTCTTCGAAATCCATACATTCTTTAATTTGCAAGAAAATTCTTTAAGAAATAAAACACTGTTGAAGGAAGATATATATTCATTTCATAATTTTTTTCATTCTTTCAAGAGAACTTCAAATTATTAATTTCAGATTTTACAATTCTTACCTAGGCATCTGTACATCATAAGGGAGGGGAAAGAAGGAAAAACAGACAGAAGATACCTCTAAAAAGGAGAGAAAATAGAAAAAAAGAAAGAAACATTGCCATCCAAAAATTTCCAATTTCTCAGCATTTGAATAAAAGCCTGTCTCATATAGAACTAAACCATGGGCTGAGCTTTGTGAGGCTAGAAAATTCACTGAGTGTTGTGTGATGTAAGACTACAAGGATAAGTTCAGAAAAGAAACCTGAAAAATACCAGACTTCTCATTTTGATTAAAAATCTGTGATTTCAAATAGTCCAGTGCATTTTTGCTTCCTGTAACACATGTGGGATTAGTAGGATAAAAAACAAGCCTAAACTTCAGAGTTCTCAATCAAGGATCTGGAAATTAAATTCATATTGAGGAATTAGCACTTCTCACCCCTCCTTCATCTAAAGTAAGAAAAATTAATGTAAACATTGAATTAAGGAAAAGGCATTCTTAATAAACTTCAATCTATTGAAGCTTGTGAATTAAATATAATCATTGATTAAAAATATAAAATAGGTCAGGAAAAATAATTAACCAGAGAAAATAAATTGATGCCAAATATATTTCCCTCATAATATGAGGTTTTCTTTTAATAAAAAAAAAATATTTACTTGAATAGGATTTTCGAACAACAATAAGTAATCTTGACTTTTTTTTGTTTGTTTTAAATATCATACAGGTGAGAATGTTATCATGAATGATGCCTCAAATTATGTTATGGGCTGATTTTAGAATTATATGGCAATTCACTAAATCGGGATCCCAAAATAGGAGTTGCTACTGTCTTTGTTATATGTTAAATCCTTAAATTTAAATAATAATAAGTCTGTGGTGTGCTAAGAAGTAGAAATAAAAATTTTTATTCCCATCTCAAATTATTCAGTGGGCATGTTTTGCTAGTCATCAGCCTTATCCTGCAAATCCTGTGAGAGCATTGCTCTCCATGAAGCCATTGAAACTTATAAAATTGCAGTGTTAATGACAGGAAGAATCAGAACCAGGCCCCTCAGCTTGTTTGTGTACAGCTGAACCTCTTAATCTCTTGTGAAAACCTAGGTGGGACTTGGCCTGCACAACATCTGTCACCATGTGCCTGTATAGATGGTGGTTCTTGACATGCAAAATGAAAATACCTGTAGTCAAAGTACATTATAGAAGAGGATAAAGAAACTGTAACCTCTTTTGCAGCTCCTTATCCCAATGATCATGAAATTTGAGGTGTTATGCTATAAGCTGGCACAAATCTGCAGAAAATTATTTCTCTACATATCTGTGATAAGGCTGGAAAAAGGATACATCTCAAAACACAGCTCTAGGAATTAGTGAAATTTACTGCCCTCAAAATCATAATCTTTTTTCCTGAAATCTTTTATCAAAGACTACTTCTGGAATTCATATTGTTAGAAATATATTTTTAATATTAAGAATATATGTTCCCTGTAACTGCATCTCGTCTTGATTATTTGCATTAAGATGAGCTTAATCACTCATCAGGTGCCTAAAACAAGATCTACCTTAAAAACTTAAGAAGCCTAGACAAGTAGGATAAAACTCATGTTATATACCAAGTGTACATTAAACTTTTGGTGGCATTACTGTTGTATAACTATTAAAATTATGATCGTGAATATGTAAATATTTTCTTAAAACTTTCCCAGTATAGTCCTGCACAATTATTCTGTAACCTCAGCAAGCTAAACAGCTCATGCATGCAAGCAGAAATTTAAAAAAAACAGAAGTCTTAGTTCAGCTGAGACATTTTGCAGAACCTTTATTAAGATGAGACCCTAATGATATAGATTTAGGGGCTTAGTCATTAAAGGTTTTTTAAACTTCTATTCCTTTCCTTGAGTCAAAATTTCTTAACAACAACTACACAAGCAGTTGCAATGGTTACTTTATCAACCATAAACAGCTTTACCCTGTTTTTTGATGCTGTTGCACTTCTCTTATGAAGAACAGTATTCAACACAGAAGTGTGGGTTTCAGTCAGGGAGTGAAACACCTTGGCTGGCATGTCTACAGATGTGCCCATAGGATTTAGTTGCTTAAACAGAGGAATCTAATGATGTTTGAAAGACCCTCATGTTCAAACTTTCTTTCTAGTTTGTTGTTCTAGGAGGTATGCATCTTCTGCAGTTATTGTGGTATAACTCCCAGCCCTGTTTATTTGCTCCAAAAATATATATATGATATTCACAAGGTCCTTAAAATGGTGCTAGATGCAAAAGTTTTAGCAACTGAACATCATTCTAGCTATCAGTACTTGAAGAAAACCTGGCTGATAGCATCAGGAGAGTAATTCAGCTTAGCTGAATGTAAACATCTGTGATTCAGTTACTTATCCATAAACCTTTACTGTCTTTTGAGATAAACTTTCAAAAGATAGATGCCATTCAAGAGGGACAGCTAGAGGCCAACCACAGTATCCTAAGACATCTAAAACTACCCAACTGATTTTAGGTAATTGGATTTCCTATTATAGGATTATCTATGAAGACTTTCAAAATCCTGGAACAATAACTGCCAAAATATCAACCAATATTGCATTGATGTCAAAAGAAAGACCTCCAATTACAGTCTTCCTGAATTTTGCTTCACTCTGCTACAAAGAACAAAATGAATTATGTTTTCCCTACTAAAGCAACATTAGCTTTAATACTTGTAGGTTTTTTGGTCAAAATATATCCTCGCTAGTGAACAGAAGTTTAATTTAAAATCCAAGACAAAACAGAAACATGAAATAATATGGTCCTACTCCTACTCTCAAAAGCACAGAATAATGATCTGTGTTGCAAAACACATTGCTTAATATTGCTCTGCAACGTTTATGGATGCTTGGAAAATGCATAATAAAGTATCAATCCTGTACTGCAAAGATTTTCAGCCTGAATTAATGTTTTATTTTAAACATTTAAACATTACAAAGGTCTGATGTTTGCTTTTCAATTGATTCTAGTGAGCTTCATGACAAAGCAACTAAATCTTTAGGTTTGTTTACTGGAATGATTCTGTTGTACATTTAATGGGATTGAGCAAATTGACAGCCTTTCCTGCAAGCAATATGCCTCTGGAATGTGGTCCATCTCTGATACAGTAACACAAACACCATGATGAGCTGAAGTGTGATTATACTGATTATGCTGAGTATGCAAAACATACAGGTATATACAGCTGTGTGCTTCAGCCAGTGTAAATTAGTGAAGCCAATTAATTTTAGGGGATCCCTACCAATCTACATTAGCTAAAACCCTGGCCCTGCATTTTCTTCTCAACAGTCCTTAACATCAACATTGGTTGTAGTTACTTATGAAATTCTATATTATAATAAAGTACTTAGGTATGTTTAGCCAATCAATTTGCTGGGTAAATGGAATAGTCCTAATGCTGTAATTGTGCAATTAGAGTTACTTGGTCTGTGTAGAGCTAGCCATTGTTAGATTAGCAGATTGATAAGGATACAAAGAGAAGGCCAAAGCATTTTTTTAAAGCTGAAACTTTATTTCATTATCATGTAATTGGGTTAAGTTTTATTTTATTATTCCATATTTCAGTGGGTATGATAAATTTGAGGTGCCCTGACGATGATGCTCATACTAGGATTTGCCTTGTCCGAGGTTTATCTGGGGTAATGTTACTGTCCAAGATTTGGTTTTGGAGCACAGCATTTGGAGCAGCCCTAATGTCACATTTTCTATGGAATAAAATACATTGGGTTTTACTGGTATAACTTTACCACTTAAGCTTTTGTGCACAATTTCTGATGCATTGTACTTTGTAACTTCAGAAGAAAATGCAAACAAATGCAAAGATTACTGTTAAAGATCTTGCTTTCCTTTCTGTTGCTTTGCTGGTCTTAACAGAACTTTATGCTAAACATCAGAAGTATGGGAAATAAATATTTAGAAAAGATAAAAAGTATGCAGCAATTTTTTTTTATTTCTATCAATAATTATTTCCTGAGTAGGAGGATAATGCTACAAAATATAAATCATCTGTTTTACATTAATGAATAATGTGATTCTTGTTATATTTATCACTGCTGTCCTTTTAGTGGTGTATGTGCAGTAAAATAAGTTTATCTGTTTATAGATATTTATTAATATCTATAGCAGGATATTAAAAACTACTGGAAAATGGCATGCAATTATCCCTGACATTAAAATGTCTGAACATACAAGCAATACCTTTGGCCTGAGCCAACTGGTACTCTGAAACAAAATTCCTGAACATTGTTTGGCATTTAACATTCACCAGGAATATTTCGGAATATACAGTTTGGATATGGCCACTCTCTTTTAAGGCTAGGTTGTGTTGGTTGGCACAAAACATCTGAAAATGGTCCCAGGGACTGTTTAATTTATTAGGCCAGATATAAACTATATGTTTTCTAAATTGTTGATATATTTCTTTTTTTTTTCTGTTTTGGAGTGTGTTTTTTTGTTATAACAACAAAACCTACAATAACAAAAGCAACCTACTGTGCCAGTAAGTTATTTCTGACAGTGGTAACAGCAATGCTTAAGCAGACAGGGCAAGAGGTTTTTTCATGGTATAAGTTCTCAGCTTTTTAAAACCTGAAATACAACTTCTGAAGAAAGAGGTTACCCCCATACATCTTGTGCTTCATGAGGCTGTGTAGTTATTTCTTGAACCCATGCTGCAGTGTCCTGCCACAGTGCATTCTGCAATGTGTGTGCACTCTGTGCCTGATTCCTTCCATCACAGCTTCACCATGTTCAACTTTCTCCTTTATGCCAAGCAGTGATTGCTCTACCCCTCTATGGTGGGTTGACCCTGTCTGGATACCAAGTGTCCACCAAAGCCAATCTATCACACCCCTCCACTGGGCAGATGGGCAAAATTCCAACAGAGGCACTGGGACAAGTACAGAGAAAGATCACTCGCAGCCACCATCATGGGCAAAACAGACTCAACTTGAGGAAACTAGTTTAATATATTACCTAATAATATATTACCTAATTTAATACTCAAATCAGAGTAGGATAATAAGAAATAAAAACAAAATCTTAAACACCCCACCCCTTCCTGGGCTCCACTCCTGAATTATCTACCTCCACCTCACCAGCTCAGGGTAGGGGCAATGTGGGCTGTGGTTCCATTCATCACACATTCTCTCTGTTACTCTTTCCTCCTCACACTCCTTCCATGCCCCAAAGCAGAGTCCCAGACTGTTCACTACCTTCTCACATGGAGGAGTACCCATAAAACTGTTTATTCTATTTTTTTTTTTAGTTCTGTACCTGTGGATATGGTTTCAGACACATACTCACAAACTAATCACAGCTCAACAAGCCATTGAACTACAAATGCAGAAATGTTTCCTTCCATAGTAGAGAAACAGAGCAACAGCTGCAGCAGTAAGGAATGTTTTCATTTATATCCCATATTTTAATTTATATCTCATTAGAAGAGAAAACAATGTAAGAAAATATTCATGTCTTTAGGTAATCAGAGAAGGATTAAAGAAACTAACACTGGATAATTCAATGGACAGTGTTTTTAGCATAAGAAATCCAGTACTTTGATTTTATTTGAAAAATGCTGATTCTAGCATTAGATTTAAAAAAGTGCTGCACACCATGGATGAAAATGAGTCTAGTCAAGTTTAAAACTTGCAAAAAACCATCAGTATCTGTCTTTATGCTACTTAATATCTGCTTATTAGCAGGGGTTTATGCCAAATTTCAATTACACATGTTGAGTGATTTCTACCAACCAGAAGTCAAAAAACCTGTGAGCCTAACTTGAGATGTTTCTAATCTCATTCTCTCTCTTCCCTTTAAGCACAGATTCTGTTCCACAAGCAAAATGTTTCTCTTTCTTCTGTAAATAGGCTTGTTATGCTTTTACTTTGGACACTTGCTGTTTACCTTCAGGAACATAAGGGATGCTGTGCCACTTTACTGCTTGTACAAAAGCCCAGAAAGCACACTTAGTGTAGAAATAACCTGCTCCCTGATTTGATAAAGTGATTTAATGTAATTATCAGGTTTAATAATGTCAGGGACACTAATTAGGCTTCAAGCATATCAAGCATTTAAATTTTCTTCATTAAAGAGAACTGTTTTTGTAGAAGGAGGCTTTGCAGAGTGTCCAGTTTGTAGGCAAACACAGAAATGGAGCAATTAATTTGTTTAGCCTAAGACTTAATGACAGTAAAGGTTCTAGTGTAGAATTTATTTTGTTACTATTAAGAGAACATATGCTCATACAATTCCCTCACACTAATGATTTTTAAGGCATTACAACTTACTCATAAAAATGAAGCCAGTGCTTCAGCTAAGATCAAAGTCTGTGATTCTACCACAGCTTCTTGAAAAACCTGGGAATTTAGTAAATTTTAGAATTCAAAAGTGTAAATCACAGAAAAACACTCTAAACAAAAATAGTTTAAAAAGTCATGTATCACACAGACTCAAAAACAAGGCCACCTTTTTTTCTGACTCTTTTGCTCTTTGTCTTTTAGAAAAGAAAGACAATAAAAAGCACGAAATATAGGGGGGAAGCATGGAATATTTATTCAATGCCCAGCACTTCCACTAAAATTAAGATTCCTTTGCCCTTCAGAAAAACTGAGAAGTTGGGAGGATTTTTGTTTTCTCTGTAATTGGGGTTTTCCTTCACTCTGAAGAATTTAGCATATGCATCAACCCCATTCTGATCTCTTTATCTTACAGTCAATAATCTGCATCAAATTGAGGATTGGGCTTTAGTAGGACATTGCTGCAGTAAGTGGGTGAAGCTGACTGCTCTCTGTAATTCTGGCAGTGTAGGAGACAGTGGGCTGATGGGTCTAGGAGAAAGAATAAGCAACTGAGCAGGGAGTGGTAAATACATGAATCTCTAACACTACTTCTTACTAGTGACAAAAATGAATTTTCTTTCTGTCTGATATGGAAAACTAAGCAAAGAAACAAGCCCGGGGTCTTCATATAACATTCTTAGCCTTAAAACCCTTGAGAATATGAATCATAAATAGAAAGCAAAGGAAGAAAATTCTTCAAAACATGTTTCTAATTTTTCCAAAATCAGCATTCAGAGTTAATATTGACTAGACATTAGGAAAGAAAACTAATAAATGGTAATAATAATTGCAAGACATCTAGCAGCAAACAGGATTAAGTGCAGAGAAATAATCATACAGGGAAATCCTCTGGCTTTATCTGAAAGGAGGGCATAGGTACAGTTGTCTTCTGCTTATCTTAAAAAAATGTCTGGACACAAAACAGGTCACCATTGCATTTAGTGAAAACAGTCATATGGTTGGAATCCATGTATATGGACAAAGACTATTGGAAACTGGAAGAACTGAACTCAATTATACTGAATGAATAGAACTCAAACTTCTGTCAAGGGAGCATTTGGCCTAAAGTTTTTCCTTTATTTTTTAGCATCAAATTTGAAATTATTGTTTTTATTTCAACATGTTTACACTGTGTCTCCTTGGGTACACTATTGCATGGAAAATATTTGCTGTATCAGATTTTTTAAAGATTAATAACTCCCAGTGTTTTCTGTCCTTGAGACTTCTATGATGATTCTGATGCTGAAAATTTTCATTGCATTGTCTTGATAAAACTAAGAGGTCTAATGGTTTCTTTCTTTGTCTTCAGAGTGCCACATGTTGAGGAGAAATCATCAGTCTTAATAAAAAAATCTATTTAGATTTTCTACATCAATCCCAATTATTACAGCTCTTCTTCCTGCTGGTATTATTAAGATCATTATAATTCCATATTAGCTATAGGAATATTTCAATTATGGAGGTCACTCAGTTATTAATATGTTCTTATGTGTCATCTGTAAACAAAATATTTTTTGTTTTCAAAAGAAGCAACTAAAATACTATTATCAAGGATCTCCACAGTTTCTAACAATGATATGGTTAATCCGTAATCCCCTGTAGAGTTAATTAATACAAATATGGGTATTAGATAAACTAGAGCACTGTTCTCATAAAAACACTGAGCCTGGCTGTATCTGCCAGTCCCAGAATGCGCAGATTGTTAATATTTAGGTAAAACAACCCAGTTTCCAAAATGAAACAAAAGTTATCACTCCACCTATCCATCATAGACATACTAGACTATAGCCTTGATATCCAGTTTATCACTCAAAATTTGAAATTGAGGGAATATGTCATTCTTAATTTCTCTCTTCTCTTCCTTATACTACAGGTCTTTCCACACAATTTTCTTAATTACCCCTAGAAGCCAACTTTCTAATGATTTCCATATTTTTCTCCTTTAGCTTAATCTGAATAAAAAATAGTATATATAACTAAAGCTCCATGTTTATTGGGGAAAAGCAGCAGGTCAGTTAAAAAATCTCCTTTAGAACTGGGATGCACATCAGATTATCATATACCTGATTGACTGAAAATTAAGACCTTTGTCTGTAAAAATATGACATGAAAGTTAGTTAAGGGCTTAAAAAACTTCTCTGTGGGCTTTTTAGAGCAGGACATCTAGCCTATGAATAGAAAAGTGAAAATACATTCTATTCCTTGAATGCTGATAGCAAATAATTGATGGTGTATGGATAAAGAAAACCAACTCCAATTTTATAAAATTTTGTCCTGTCATGATAAAGTAAATAATTCTTAGTGCAAAGCAAAAGAAGAATTTTACTCAAATCTAAATAAGTGGTGCTTTTCATAGGGTTTTATCTATCCCTGAGTATTAGAGCAACAATGATAAAATAGGTCAAGATAGATTATTTGTTGGAATTCATATGGAAAAATAGTCTTGAACTGGTTTAGGCTTTGAGGAGCTCAAGTTGTGGTATAAGTGCTTTTTGGAGATAATTTATTGATGTGTAACTATCTAAAGGCAATTCAAAGTGCAATATCGTTCAAAAGTAGCCACATATTAAATGGAAAAGAAGATACAGAATAATTTTTATTGGAAGAATTTCCAATCTGTATTTGTATTATATTTGCAAAGAATCATGTTATTGTCTTTGAATTCAATTATAGTTAAATATAAAAAAAAATTTAAAAATAGAGTGTGAAGATGAAGATACATAAAACCCAGTGTGCAGTATGAGAAAAATGGAGCTAAATAATTTTGTCTAAGAAATGCATCTTTTTCAAAATTCATTGGTACCATTAAAAGACAAGCAAGGGAGAAAACATTAAGTGATTGAAGTTGTGTCTGCCAGAGCAGGCTATGCAGCACATAGAGAAAACCTGCAGTGAAACCCCATAGAGAAACAGCACTGAGGACCCAGTGTGCATTCTGTACTTGTTTCAGGGCTGGGAGAAGGGGGGAGCAGGGAGTATTTAGGATTAGCTCTGGTCTGAATGCCCATTAATGGCTGCAGGAATCTGCATCTGCTCCTGGAGTGTCTTTTCATTTAGTTTCATCAGAAAGGCATCCAGCTCATGCACTCCAGTACCTCTCTACAATGACAGCACAAGTACAGAAAAAATTAGAACAACTGGAAGATTTGTTTCTCAGATTAACTCCTAAGCCCAACTAAGGCATTAATATAAACAACCCATGCAATAAATAGAGGGCAATTCCTCCATAAAGAGGATACTGTTGGAGCTCAGATTCGGCTCATTTTATCTTTGAGATGTCCAAAATTATCTGACTGCTGAAATCTAGTGAAATCAGACAAGGACTTCAGGGCAGGGCTCCCACTCCCTCACTTGGAGCAAAACAAAGCATCAGAACTTTTTATATTCAGTGAATGAGGAAAAGGCTTATTAAAATAACAAGAGTCTGTGTTTCTGCAGGAAATAAGAATATTTTTTTCTGCAATTGCAGAAGAAACAAGTGTTTAACATTGGTGTTGCTCAACATTCAATTTCTTAGGCATAATTAAAAAACAGATTCTATTTCTGGAAACAAAAAAATTAAAATGAGCATTACTTAAACTATTACTTAAATTATAGAAGAAATATCAAGAAATCCTTAATCTTCCTATTCACAAAATTAAAATATAATTTTTAGAACCTTATCCAAATAAATCCTAATTTAGTAACTTTGTAAACTTTGTTGACAAGATCACTGGAGTGCCATGTTTGAACTGTACTGATACCTCTGGAATTCATACAAAGTTTTAGCTTTTAGATATAACCTCACAAGGTTCTCTGACCAGAGAAAATTGCTTTAATACTCACTAGTTTGTATATAAACCAAAGGTTGGAAGCTCTGGGTTTTAAATCCCTGTGACTGAATAATTCAGAAATCTGAGACTGATACTGATTCTTCCTTGGCCCTGCTCTTTATTTTTGGTCTGAACCAATCCTTGTTGGCAGAAGAATCAGCATGTATTGAGGTCCTTACAAGACCAGACAATACCTCTTTAGTCATCTATGTGGCAGATTCCACTTGATATCAGAGGCCAAGGGATTAATCTCACCTCTTTCAAACTGGAAGACATTGCTTGTTGCAGTCTGACATAGTCCTCAAATGTTCCTTCTGTAGTCAGTAGAAATAAAGAGGCACTTCTACAGAGTGTCTAAGGTCATTAATGTGAACTTACTTTACTTCTGGAATTGATCTTTTTCTCCGTTTACTGTAAAGGAATCATAAAAAAAAAAAAAAAAAAAAAATGGAAACCGGCTTTGGCTTACACGTGCAAATAAAAACAACAATACGAAATTCTGAGAAGGATACCTCAGACCTGTGTGCAGCTGTATGCTTAATGGTTGTTAAGCTCAATTGGTACACCAGCTCCAAGTTGTACCTAAACTTCATAGAAGCCCATTTTGATTACTGGGTCTATCACTGGACCATAAATAACATTTTGGGTTCATTTTCCTCTCAAATAGCTCTGCTTTTAGTAGTGAAGTGCATATTCTTAGCTCTGTCCCTACCTGCTGTTCTCTTCATTTCCTCATGTTCTTTTTACTGGGGGGATTTGGAGGGTGTGGGAGAGGAAAATCACATTCTAAATTTATGCTTTGTTTATTTGAGCTATTGTTTGTATATGACTAGTTTAATCATGCACAACATTCACCCTTCATTACACTGAACATTGTTAGAAGTAGATGCCTCTGAGCACAATAATGCCTAATTTGCATTAATCTTGCTTTGCTCAATTCTTTCATAGTGATGCAAACATGTGCCAAAAATTGCTCTCCACTTTTTAAACCACAAGAAATACATAAGCTACACTCCCATATTAAGTAGCACTTAATTTACTGAACTCCTCTAAAGTAACTACAAATTTTACAATGTTCTCAGTTCTGCAAGAAAGAACAAAAAATGTCTCAAAACAGGCAACAAAACAACATCTGCATAATGATGCAAACATTAATCAACAGGTAATCAATTATAAACAAGTTTTGACAATCACAAATAAATAAATAGTTATACTGAAATCCTGGGATTTTTTTAAAATTTCTTCCTTTTCCCTCTTCTCTACTTTCCTGCAGGTACAGGACAGCCAGTATAATTTACTTTGTCAGGGTATCTAGAAAAAGGCTTGTAGCCAAATATAGCTTTCATTTAGCTACCACTGAAATTATGATTAATTCTGTTTTCCACTTAGCTTCTCCAATATATACTACCTCATTGTCATTCATTACAATTGTTAAAGTTGTACTAGAAGTTCTCTTGTGGGTTTTTTTCTTGGTTTGGTCTGTTTTGGTTGTTTTTTTGGTTTTTTTTCAGAGCAGTCTGCACTCCTCCAATGTATTTAAGTTGATGATGTCACATGACTTGTATGCGTTAGCCCAGGAAATCACAGAGGTTGTGGAGAAAAGCAAAGATCCACTCAAAGGAGGACTATCAGACACTGAATTGGCCACTCAGCAGAAGCAAGCAGGTTGCTGTCAATCTCCCAAATGGCCTAGATTTTCTCCTTTATCCAGTGATAATTGTATTCACTTCCCCTTGTGGTTTAAATAAAACACTCAAGCAGGCCTGGAAAAAAAAAAGTTCTGCAAGAAAGACCTTACAGTAAGTATTATGATCATTAGGTCTGATGTCTATATTTTGTCTTATTATTATCCACCCCTATTTTGATCCAGCTGATGTAGAATTTCATCTTAAGGAGTGATCCTTCTTTAAAAAAAAAAAAAAAAGAGTCTAAGAGTATATCCAGATATATCTAAGACATACAAAATATCTTAAAACCTCATGAAAATGCTCCTTCTTAAAATAGATATGTTTTAGCACAGTCTCAGGCAAGGGGCCAAATTACATCTGCATATTCTCTAATCACCAATCAAAATGGGGTTGTAAGTCTTTCTTATTTCTTTCAGTAACATTTCCAGATAAAACATTTTTCTTGTTTGGTTGCTGGTTAAAACTCTATATATGTATACATGGGGAAGGGCTGGTGCTGAAGGTTCCAAGCAAGATCATATTTCTTTCTGTAGCCTCTTTTAAGATGCCTGGGACATGGTCTAAATGGAGTTAACTCTGTGTTCTGCTCCTGGCTCTGGAGAACTGTGCCCCTGTTTAGTCACCTGCCTATGCTGTGCAATGACCTCAGAACCCGTGCCAAGCTCCATCCCTCCTGAGCTGGATGCTATACAGTTATTTCAAAGATGGCACTGTACCCCAGCTCATGAGTGTAGAAGATTCTACCTCCCCCAAAACAGGCCCCTGGGATTTCATTTCTTAAAACAAAGGAATTCCTAAAGACAGGGGCCTTTTTCCTTTATTCAAAACTCCCGTTATCTTTTAGGATTTCTATTGGTTCTTAAAGTGTTACAATAATTGGTCCTTTTCTTACTTAGAATTTAAAGATAATTGATTACTTTGTAATGTGTAGATTTTATTGGTTAGAAGTTCAATCCTCCAAAAACCTATAAATACCCTTTGTTGTCTGATGTAATTAGACTGTTGCTAGCAATCCCCCTTCGGAGAAATAAGTTATCTTCAGAACTGTTGCAGCACGGCCTCAAGCCTTCATCCTTAGCTAGAGAGTAGCTAAATGGTTCTGCTACCCAAGTTCTGAGCTATCTGGACTTTGTGTAGCTACCTCGGGGGTTGGAAGGCATCCAGCCCCCAGAAAAACAGCTACACATGAGCTACATCATGTCATCATAAGGACAGCTTAGCAAGACAAAAACATTATCTGGGATGGGTGCTCAGACCCTTACATGCATCCCAAACATTCTGCACCAACAACTGCATAAATGAGTCTGAATGCTCACATACTCAGAGATACCTGCACGGGAAAGATGCAAACCACTGCAGATTTTGCTGCAAGGACCACTGCTGGAAGGTGAAGGGCATTCTGCACACTGTCATCTCCTCCCTGTCCTATATTGATTTTCAAGGAGAATTTTATCCATGAAAACTGTCAGAATTCCAAACTGGAACAGCTTTCAGAGGAGATTAACCTTCTCCATGGCACAGCAATTTTCCCTCCTGAGGAAAGCCATATTATTTCAGTCTGAAGAAGGTGTCTATTACTTTAGAATTTAAGAACTCACATGTTTCTTCTCAGAGAGAGAAGCAATTACTTTAACTGCTGTGCTCAGCATGAAAATGTTTGGGGAAAAAATGCCTCTCTTAATCATATTTTGACATCTATAATTTTAATGGGGCTAAGTATATGAAAAACTAAAATATAAGCTAAAAATATGTACCTATAATAACGATCATGAAACTGTAAAATACAATGTATAACTTATTAATATTTTGCTGTGTGGAAATACATTTTAATGTAGTATTCTATATTGAATCTTTGAGAGTACTTTTCTCATTAAAAAACAGTTTCAGTGAAAGATATTCTCATACACAAAACCATACTTTGGCTATCTGAGAGACTATGGGCCTTGATTTATTATTCATTAACAGTTTTTTGTTAACAATTAAACAACTTTTGCAGTCAAAAGAGGAAGCTCCTCAGTGTTTTTCTACATCTGACAGAGAGGATTCACACTGTAATCTTAATATATAACTTTGAATAAAGGGTTAGATTACCACAATACATGTTCAATTTTCATGTAGTCAGCCTATTTAATTTTGGAAGATTTTTGCTTCTTCTACCAGCTAAAGTACATGGAAACACTGACACTTATAGTACTTGAAGAAGTATTTTGTTCTCCATTTTCCCTTCTGCAAAGTAAAGGATAACATAACTTTATAGCTGCAAAAAATAATCTCAAAGGATTTGCTTTTGATTTGGACCACAGAGGTAAAAAGTGGCTGGGGTGCAGCAGGGCAAGACTCAGTACCCATCCTGTGTGCCAAGCTGGTCCCTTTCCCTCCTGGAAGTCTCACTGCATTCTCAGGGGCTGGTACAGTGCCAGGCAAACACAATCTCCCAAGGTAGAGGGGACTGTTACCTTTAAATTATTGGTCACCTTTCACAGTTACAACACTGCTGAGAGGAAAGCCTGTGGGAGAGACATTTAATACATCACAATAGATCTTGATAGTCATGTCACCTATCAGTGTGAGCCCTTCCTAAGCTTCCTAGAAACCTACTGCTTAATCAATTCCTTTACCTTTCTTTTGCCCTTTCTTCTCTCTCTGTTATCCCTTCATCTCCTTGCAGGAAATTGATAGACAGTAGGAGGTACAGAACAGTCCAGGGCTATGTGTAAATAATTTTTGGTGGCAGGACTGTGACATGCATCCCCCTCTTCCCTGATTCCCTCACAGCCATTTCCCAGGAGTTTTCCTTTTCAGAGAGCTCCCACTGTGAATGGTTTCCACAATCACAACTGCTGCAAAAACACTGGAAAACCTCAATCTGTATTATCTTTTGAGAGGAATCACTTAATTAAAGAGGATGGAGAAGGGGACAGAGGGATTGCTAATGACTTGAATATTTTGTTTTACACTACAGCTTGCTGGAGCCTGTAAGTGAATTAGTGTAATTCAGTCTCTAAGTGATTAACTCAGGAATTTTCATGAGCATTAAATTCACTGCAAAAAATAGGCCAAAAGGTAAAAAAATGCTGAAATTACCACCAAGTAGAAAAAAAAAAAATTCTTAATTCAAAGTTTATGGCCAAATAAACATTATAAAAAGGAGCATTGAAAAACACATTAATTTGAGGGCACCTTCCCCCTTCCTTGTTCTATTTCAAGAGAGTAATAGGAAGATTAAAGCAGTAGGAGAGATATAAATGTCATGCCAGCAATTTATTTTAGTGCTATTGAAAAAAGTCTTCTAAAAACAAACAATCTGCAGAGACAAGAAAAGGCTTGATCTGAATCAGTGTTGAGGAAGCAGGACAACCATCTACATGAGAATTTGCACTGCACAGTGTTTGGAGCGCCCATTAAAATAATTTTACTGGGGTTTCTAAGGACTCTTTGAAGCTCAGTTCTGCCTTCCCTAAAATGTTTCCTTAGTGCTAAAGAAAAACTTGTATGAGGCCCAGGTAATTCAATTGCCAACTGTGCAGAGTGTTGCCATCTCTTTCCATGTCTTATTTGGTATCAGCTCAGAAATTATAATGTCTAACCAGTGGATAAAAAACCAGAACTATAGTTTTTTTTAAAAATGTCTGAATAGTGCATATCTCCAAAATTTGAGGTAATTTAGAACACAGTGAACCTCCTTTCTGCCTTAATGGCTGTTGACATTTTAGTGACTTGAATTAATTTCATCTTTGGTGACCCAGACCTTTCAGACATTTAATTGAATAGAAATAAGTTTACTGTTCTGTTTGTGACTTACATCATAAGTTAAACTTCTATAAAGATAAACTGATTCTATATTTTGCATAAAATAAATTAAAGAACATTTTTATATATAATATTACTGCATTTTATTGGAAATGTTCCATGAGAGAGCTGAAGCTGTTGGACACTCTGAACACCACATAAAGTGATTCTGTGGAATTATACCCCACTATTGAAATTAGATGTAGAATGGAACTTGTGAGTCTCTCCCCATTTTAGGCAGAAGACATAAAAATAGCTTTCACTTTGGTTTTGTGTTTAAAACCCTCATCTGGGTTTAGGAACTGCAGTACAGGTTTTGTAAGCAAGTATTATGAAGGGAGAGACTTCTAGTTGGCCAAGTAAGTCCATGCTTATTAGGTTTCAGTCTCCTAAACCTGCTTCTGACTCCACTATTGCTCCTGTCATGAGCAGCTTGCTGATCTGTGTGTCTATACAAGAGCATAGAGACCTACTGCAAAGAGAATTGTTGGGCATCTTTATTAACATCCTTGTGCTGCACTGAAGAAATGGTGAGCCATAAAACTGCAAAATATACATATAGTCACTGTGTTTCCCAGAAGTGGCTAATCTCCCATAAACAATGATCATAGGTGTTATATGAGTCAGAGAGGTGCCATTAGTACTCTCTTATGAAACCAGGTTGCCAGTTTAATTGTACCTATATTTTGATCTGTTTCTTGGCTGTAGATTTAAAATAGCAAGATTAAGCTATCTATCAAACTTAACACTTTTATTCAAAGACTGATTCTAATAAAAATAAAAATAATGAAAACTACAATAATTGAAATAAAATGAAACTCAAATAAAAATAATTACTTTTTAAAAACCAATAATAATAACAACTCCTAAATTATAGTATTTAATGAAAATAAATGTGCTTTTTCAGGTGCTCAGAAAGAGCTGAACTTCAGTCTTCCTTTACTTAGTTTTTCTTATATTAAAAAAAAAAAAAAAAAAAAAAAAAAAAAAGAAGAGGGTATCAAACTGACTAAACTATTAAAAACAGTCCATTCAGAGAATTTTGGAGTACAGAATGGTAGCATAGGAAAAATTATTGCCAGCTACAATATTAATGAAACAAATCCAGATTTCAAACCCCTCTGTCTAGCAGTTACTTCATTAAAAATTCAGCAGATGCCTGAGTTCAGAAGTGATCCTCCTCCTCCCAGGGTTCTTACCCTGCAGGTTAACAAGGCTGTGAGCATCAAGTCCTGGTTCAGGAAAGCACTTCACCAGTCTGTAGGGGAGGGAGGTGATAGCTCACACATGGTTCAAACATCCCCTAACCCCACTTGCTCACAGTATACTGATAATAACATCAGTCTTACAAATTAGACATGGAATAAAACTATTGAGTCACACTGTCAACCTCCCTGGAAATTTGTGACTTACCATATTGAGATATTTGTAGTGGCTTATTAATTTTTAGGTCGAGTGTTCAAGACATGGAAATGTTCATCTGAATCCCATTTAACACAGAAATCTGTTGAGCTCCTTCAATAGAAATCTATTTCCTCCTAAAAAAGCTCATGTTTTTTCCTTCAGTTATTAAACCTAACTTGGCCTTTATCTTTTCTGTACTGGCCCTATAAATCTACATGATGAAGCAATCCAAATTAGTTCTTCCAAAAATTTTAAACATTTAGGAGCCATAATACCTATAAACTATTCTTGAAACATCACAGGAAATGAATAAGGAACTGACATGAGTAAAACATGGCAACATGTAACATGAAAAATAATTGCATAAAAAATAACTGTGTGTATAATATAAACCAAATTAATCACCTTAATTAATATTTTCTGAATATATTAAAATGAAATTGCAGGAAAAGAGTCTTTTTATAACAATATTTTTATGGTATTCTTGTCTGACTATAAAAATTCTAAATCAAAACAATGATGTCTAAAATGTGCTTTTTATTGTACGTTCTTATACTCTATCTTAAATACTTGAGAATTTCATATATGTATGTTTTCATATATTTATACTATGCTTTAATGCAAAGTAATTATACAAATGCATAAAAACAAAATTAATAAATTCTTAATTTTAAGAAAAAATACCATAGAGGCATAATTAGACTTCCAATCACTCTGAAATGATTGTATCTTTTCTTTGAGCACTCTCTTGTCTGTATCTTAAAATCTTCTTTGTAATGTCTTTCTTAGAATTGTATGTAAATTTCTAAAGACTGTCACACTTCAATCATTCACCACAGAGCTTTTATTTTCTGCTGCAAGACTTAATGGATTTTGCAAGCATGCCTTAAAAATGAGATGATTTTTTTTCATACCACACTGTATAGAAAACATGTAAACGACTCTCTTACACATACAGTTGTTTTCAGAACTGCTGCTGTCCAATTTATTGCTTCTGTAGAACCCCTGTGATATTTTTGTGCCCTTCAGAATCAAGGAAAGGTAGAATCACTTAGTTTGGTAAAGATTTCTAAGATTATTGATTATAACAGTTAATCCAGCACTTTTAAATCTCCCAGTAACCCACATCTGCACATCTTCTAAGTGCCTCCAGCAGTGGTGACCCCACACTCCTTTGGGCAGCTTGTTGAAGTGCTGGACAACACTCTGTGCAGAATTTTTTTTTTCTTAATATCTGATCTAAACTCCCCTTTAAGTAACTTGGGTCCATTTCCACTTTTTCTCTTGCTTGTTACATGGTACAAGAGATTGAATCCCACCTGGCTACCACCTCCTTTCATGTGATTGCAGAAAGTGTGAAAGTCTCCCTTCCACCTCCTTTTCTCCAGACTGAACAAATGCAACTCCTTCAGCCACTTGTGCTCCAGGCTCCATCGCCCCTCTCTGGACATGCTTCAGCATCACAATGTCTTTCTTGAAATGAGGGGCCCAAAGGACCCTAGGTGTGGCTCATCAGCCCAGGTACAAGAAGAAAATCCCTTCTCTGGTCCTGCTGGCTCTGCTATTGCTCACACTGGCCAGGATGCCATTGGCCTTCTTGGCCACCAGGGAACTTTGAGCCAGGGATTGACCTGCTGGTTCTTCCTGTCCCTTCCCACATCATTCACTGCATCTAGAAGGATAAAGGAGGGCACTTGTGCCCCTGATCCTTTAACTAGTTAACCCAAAGCCCTGAAATCCCTCTTGATTACCCTTGGGCTTGCAACTTCATTTCTGTCCACTTGAAAAATCAGCAATGGGTGGCAAACTGAGGGCTCCACTAGGATAGGAAGATGTCTCATCACAACTTTAACCTGGGCCCCAGGGAGGTAGCAGACTTGTCTAAAAAGTTTGAATATCTGGCCTTCTCTTCACATTAGAAGAGAGTCTCCTATGACAGTGACCATTTTTTTCTCTATGGAAGCAGTTTTGACACAGGGTGTGGACTGGTTTAACCTCAATGTCACCTCCATGCTAGATGAATCATCATCCTCATTATTGTTCAGTTTCATTTGCAGAGCCATTATGGGTGGGCACCTGGGAAAGGGGGGAGCAGTCACAAAGGAGACATGGCTGCTGTGTCTGGGAAGGAAATTTTCAATATTGTCCCTTATCCTTACATTTAAACATACTAAAAAAATGTTTTACTCTTGTTCATGTCTATAATAATCCACCTTTTTATTAATTACATTACTTCTGAGGGGCTGCAGTCAAGATCAGTGACCTGCTGTGTCAGGCATTATGTGAGCATACAGGTATTTTCTGATGCTGGTTCTAAGATAATTAAGTCTCCTTGTATTACTTCCCTGGCCTCAAAGCATCTCTTTAGTATTATCTGTGAATGTAATTAATGCTATTTACTTCTCTCCTGGGTTAGTGAAGATATTAATCCCTTACTTAATACAGATCCCTGCAGCACACCTCTTCCCATCTGGATATATTGCTGACGTTATCCTTTGTTTATGCTCTTTCATCCTCTTTCAATCTTTCAATGAGACAGAGTTTCTATCGAAGCCAATTTTAATTAATGTTGACAAAGAATTTAACATGCATTGCAAACCAAATATATTGCAGCTATTGCTTTTCATGTCCCCATTTTTCTTTGCAGTTCTAGTTAAAAAAAAAAAAATCAGATTTGTCTTCTCTGTCTTTGTTCTTTCTGCATCTATTCTGCCTCTTCCTGTTAGGTGCATTAGCCTATAGGATTTAATGGTCTTTTCTCTTGCTAGGTGCTTTACTATTTGAGGAAGTGCTTTACTATTTGAGGAAGAACAAGGACAAAGCAAGACAGTGAGCAGGATGGCCCCAGTCCAGCAAAGCAATGAACCACATGGCCATCTTTATACCCAGACATAATCTTGCTGGAGTCAATAGAAATACTTGCATGCTTGAAAGAAGCATCTTTCAGCTCAAGGCTGCTGTGTTGAATACATAAAAGGATCATGTGCTAATCGTCTCATATTTCCTTTTGTATTTAAAAATAGTTCCACTAACCTTTCAAAGACCTCTTCATTTTTTTCTGATATTTGAAGCAGTGATGCAATACATATTTGAGGTAATATGTGTTAACACAGATTTTATGAATTATGTACTTTCATTTCTCTCCATAATTCCCTAACACGCTTCTCATCAGAAGTGAAAATATTTCAACATTATATTCATATCACTTGTTTATACAGTTAGCTTATTAGTATTATTTATTTAATCACTAAAAAAAAATTCAGTATTTCAGTCACTTTTGAAACACCATTAATTTCACCCTTCCTCAGGACATACTTAATTTTTTCAGCAGCAAATGCAGTTTTGCTTTGCACCCGGCAGCATAATGGTTCTTGTTGACAAATGTTAATTATTTGTGTGGGTTTTCTGCTCCCAACATTTTTGGCTCTGAACTTATAATCAAAGCAAAAAGTAGGGGGAGAAGAGGGGAGCGGACTTTCCCCCAAATAGCAGAACAGCTTTATTTGTGAATGTCATGGGAAGCTAGGAGGAGAAAAGAAAGCAAGTAAGTAAATGCATTAGCCTGAGGGAAAGGATTTCTAAGGATGTGCTCTTACATCCAGCTGGGACTGGTCTCTTCTTTAGCTCAATGGATTAAAAAAAAAAAAAAAAAGGAAAAAAAAAGTGTGGGGGAGGGGGAAACAACCCCTTGGCCCCACACCCCCAGAAGATACAATGGGATTTCAACACTCAGAGGTAATCTCCACACCACAATTGAAACACAGCTTAACTAGCTTTAAACAGACTATCTAATCAACTGAAATCCAATGAAAAATGGCTTCTGTTATGCCTTAGAAGCAGAGTGTGGATGAGGAGATTAGCTGGGGTGAGATTAATCACTTTAGAAAGAGAACTTTAACTACTTTTTAATAACACACAGTTCAATGTGGTTGAGAATATGGAAGCTCAGATAAAGCCTTTTAGAAAGTAAGAGCCTTCAAAGCAGTTTGGAAATGTCTAGCTGCTCAGATACAGTAGTGGGCAGAACTCATTTTCATCTGTGCTTGTCTGAGGTGATTCCTTATTATCATTCTATAAGTTTCATGCTAGGCAGAAAGAGAAAGAAAGACTCAATAGGATTTTTGTCATTAATGGTTGTCATTTTGATTAAAAAAAAAAAAAAGAAATACTATAGCTTAATGGGTAAATGCAAATGACCTCAACATTGCAGTTTTGTACTTCAAAGAGGAGTAAATTTGTTTTGAAGTTTATTTGGTAGATGAACTGCTGTCAGAGATAAGCAAAAAGTTTAGAATTCCCAAGGGCTCTGATAATGCTTCAGGAGGGGAAAAAAATGAGAATTACCACACTTGTGATCAAACATCATAAAAATTAAGGCTAATAAACAGCTTTTCTAATGTCAGTCTAAAAGGTGATCCAAGGAGGCTTCTGGAACATAACATTATCAGTTTAAAATTTACAAGGCTTGATAACTTCGACTTTTTCATAATTTTCTTCAATGAATATTGCTTCCACTCCTAAACTAAAAATATTCTTCTTACACAATATCATATCCAGATTTAGCTTTTGCAATCAAACTCCTATATGTGGGCAAAATTAACAGCTATAGTAGACAGCTTTCTCCCCCACAGGTCCCTCGATAGGCAGAAGCAGGGTAGTAGCTCTGAAAAGATAATTTAAATAACAATTGAACCATTGTACATGAATGACACTTCGTATAGACTCTTTGATTATCATATTCCATGCTCCTAGGAGCTATAAGGCGAAAAACAGAAGACAAGATTACCCTTTCTATGCTGCATTTTTTTCTCCAAAATGTCTCTGATTAAAGACATATAAAAGGCATGATTTTACTTTTGAACTATACAGACATCTCTTCGGCATTAAACACAGATACATGTACATTTTTAAACATTGCATTGCATTGATGTTTTTGAATGTCATATTGTAATTGGAAGATACTGCTGTCTAAGTAAATTTATGCTGATTTATATCTCTTGTGAATCTCTCCTGGTAGCAAAGTTGTAGGTGTTTATATCCTCCTCCCTCACTGATACATGCTGTCCTGCAAAACTTTCCAACAAGGCTGACTTGTCAGAGCTCACTAGCAGCTCAGCAGTCCATGCCTGTTCAAAGGGTATACTTTGTCTGACTTTGCTTTTCAGCATCAGACACATACAGCAAGACACAGCTCATTGTGCATTTGCTTCAGAAAGAGCACCATGCAGTCAACATGACAAAATCAAGTACAAGACAAGCTAGGACACTGTAAAAATCATTTATCCTCAACTGCATTTAAAGATAGCATAAAGCAGGGAATACAGGTTTTGACAAGGCATTCAAATACAACTGTCTGATATCAACCAAGTCAAAAATATTTCATTTTAAGGTCTAAGACGAACAGTAATAACTGGAACAGAGCCTGTCTGTCTCTGCAACATTTCTTATGCTGACAGAGGCACAAAATGGAATAGCTATGGGCAGCTCATTGCTGTCCTCTGCTCAGCCTTCATCGATGGAGCACAGCAAGGAAGGGAGCCTTGGCTGTAGCTTGGTAGAAACAATCAAAGCAGTTCCAGAATATTTAAAAATGCTTCTGATGTTCTAACCAACATCTGAATAGGGTCATCACTTGAATCCTACATAAAATTTATTTGAGATTTTTAAGCCTAGTACATGATCTTTATCTACCTTCTGTGACCTAGGTTACAGCTCAACATCTACAGATGTCACCCCAGGCAGAAACATGAGGCAAAGCAGACAACTGCATTTTGTTGTCAGTTTTCTGTCACACATCAAATCTGCATGTGAGCTCAGAGTCATACAGTCTTCTACTGTCTCATTCTTATCCATTAGCATTTTGCAAACACAAGTTGCTTTGAGATATTCACCTTGCTCTACTTGAAGCATTCACAGTATCTGTGTATGATTTTGTAGGTTTCACTGGCTGTTGATGGGGATAAATACACAGAGCTGATGGAGCAAAATAGGCATTCCTGTTTTATAATTCAGACCTCACTTTGGCTGAGCCACATATTCAAAAACCCTCTTTCTCTGCCTCCCCATTAAAAACAGAATAAGACTTGAGGTTAGTTTTCTAGGTTTTGCAACTGACCTAGGCATCTAAAAGTGGACCAGATGAAGCTAGACCGCAGCCTCTGCACATGGGCTACATATTCTAACTTGAAGAGCTCTTAGTTAGATAAATCAATACTTCCAAGTCATGAATGTGTTAGGAAGCTAAATAAAACTTGATTTATTTCCATTTGCCCTTCAGAATATGTTTTGAACTGAAGCTACTAGTCCTTTACATATATATGCTCAATCTTTCAGTCTTCTTTTAATTAATCACCAGTTTATGTTAAATCTGCTGTGTATGCACAGTTTGTCAGATAAAACTTTGGTACTGCTATCACATTTCAAGAGCTCAGAAGAGAAAGATGTAGCTTTCTGCTGTTGTGAGCAAATTTGTAGATTTATTAGTGAACTGAGGTTCACACATGACTGGTGGTTAGTGTTTTCAAATGTTGTTTAAATTCACATCCATTAAGTAGCTGCTGTGTGCAAAATTAAACCTTTCCACTGAGATATTTCCATGGATTTTTTTTTTTAGTTTTGTTTTGTGTTTTGTTTTGATTTTTGTTTGATTTTTTTGGGTTTGGTTTTTTTTTTTTTTTTTGGTTGGGTTTTGGTTTTTTTTGGGGTTTTTTTTGGTTTTTTTGTTTTTTTTTTTTTTTTTTTGTGGGTGATTATTTTTAGGTTTTTTTTTTTTCATTGGTTAGCAGATTTTTGATCTGTGTTTTGGGTTTTTTTTTTTTTAATCTGTAAGATACTCAGCTGTAACTCCTCCAGTTTGCAGTTAGGGCACTTCAGCAATCCATCAACAGTCCATGCAGTCTTCTTTCCTAAGGAGAAAACTATGATGGATGGCATTCAATACAGTATGCATGCAATAAATTGAATTTGATGATAGAACATGGAAAAGTAATTACTGGATTATGAGTTTTTTCTTTTATAAAGGGTTCACAAAATGTCCAAGCATCCAGGCCTGTTATTTTATCAGACAAAAAATTTCTAAAATTCAGATTTCCTTGGAAGTTACTCTTGTTTCATCAGCAAAGGGAATGCAATAAATATTAGTTACTTCAAAGCAAATTATGAATTAGTCTAATCACAGAAAATACACTTTCAGAGGAAAGAGAAACAGTTATTTGTATGTATTTCCCATGCTCTTTAGATCTCCTTATAAATATTACAACTTAAAAAGTCTCTGGAGGTAAAGCTGGTTTGGTTTCTTTCCTTAAGAGGCTGGGGCAAGGCTAATCATGCGTACAATACATATTTCCTTTTACTAGACCATTTATATAGATCTCAGTGAAAGGCAGCAATAGAAATTGAATTTATACATTTCTTTGTCAATGCTTTATTTGATGGTATTTGGAACTTTGTACTGCTTGTTGGAGTGAGGGCACAGAAAACTTCAGGTCTCAGCTCAGGTAAGTACCCTCTACCTCAGGAAAATTTCTGCTTCAGTGTTTGTTACAATGAGATTTTATTCTTTTCTTTGTCCTATTCTTTTGTATCTTGCTGTGCACAGTGGAACTGCTCCTGTCTCATTTTACACCTTACTGAGCTGTAGTAGGAAAGCCACAGCCAGGCCATCTCCTTTTGTCAAGTGGTTCTTAGGCCATTTCTTGTTTATATCAAGTCAGCACTTACACACAGGTAATTTTGCCACAGCTAACAGCACTTAGTGTTTCTCCACAGGATACCACAAAGTCTAAACACTTTCTGGGCTTATCACGGGGATTTCAAAATTGACAGTATAAACTACACCTATTCGGGAGAAATATTTGTTACTCTGCAGTTTAGAAAGGAAAGTTTGGGGTTTGTCAATGCTTATAGAAATAGAAACCTGGTTTCCATTGCTCTCTTCTTGAATTTTCCTGGACAGAGGATCAATAGCACACACTCCAGCTGAGAAAACTCTTTAAAAATGTGTCTAAAGGCAGTGCCTTCTAAACTGAGCTGCCCATTAGGCACCCAAGTGAGATGACAGTTCACTGTCACAAGCTGTTAATTGAATAAACAGCAACGTACTTTCCAAAATCTTCTCTCATCAGTTTGTTTTTTTTCACATTGACAGTCATGTGAATATTTTTAAATTATTTTCTATACACATTATCAGTATTCCCATTGCATTTTCATAAGATGCTGAAAATTAATTGAATATTTTTCATTCTCTGAAAAGTCGTGCACTGTTTTCTATAAAGCATCTATGAATTCACTCATAGAAGCATCTCAGTCCCCACTGATGGCCTGTGACTACATTTATATCAGTGAATTGGACATGCTTCAGTTTGTTCTCTGAGAAGGAGTTTCATAGACATAGCACAATCCACATCCATAATATTAAAATCTGTTTCTCAGGTTGCCTATTAGCAAAAGTTTCTGCAATCTCCAGACTCTTTGCTCATATCCAGGGGATGCTTGATAAAGTGGTAGCTTAGGTCAAAACTATTCCAGTGACCACTTTTAAAACTTTTCAGTGATGCTCATAATAAACATGTAGCACTGGGAAACATTTATGATCACTGCCTAACTAGTTTAGACACAGAACAGAATAAGTTTTTTGAGATCTTGATTACTAGATATTAAATACACTAGAAAAATAGGTATACTTAAAGATGTAAGGAAAAAAGGTATACTTAAAAAAAAAAACCAGCAAAAAAACCCCAAAGCCCTATATTTGATATGCATCACTTGATAGCATTTTTAGTTTAAGAACTTTGAATAGTTTAAGATGATAAATTTATGGAAGAGAAACTCATAAAAGATTATCAAATACAAAGCAGCAACACATGGCTTGTAGTAGCAGTTGCTGAGCTGAACATAGTTTGAAAAGATTTAGAGGTGATAATGTGGTACTTTTCCTTCTTGCATATTCTTCATTTTCAGGTTTTAGGTGGTTTGTTTGGTTCGGGTTTTGTTTGTTTGTTTGGTTGGTTGTTTTTTTTTTTTGTTGTTTTTTTTTTTTTTTGTTTTGGTTTTGTTTTGTCTTGTTTTATTTTATTTTGTTTTCTGAATATGCAAGAATTCCTTTAGTGCTTGACTTCCTTTTCACCATTCTGTGTGAGAAATAACATGTATAACACAACAAGAATGATACAGACCCCATCCCTTCTTCAGGCTATGGATTTCACACAGTCTATTGACATTTTGTTTGTAATTCAATGAATGATGCTGCATCCACTTGGCATTCAGTCATATTGGTGCTCCCTGGGACTCACTATTGGGGCCAGCCCTGTTTAATACCTTTATTGATCTGGATGAGGGGTTGAAGTGTTTCTCAGGAATTACAGCACAGTTGTGTGAGAGTGTTGATCTACAGGAGGAATCTGGACAGGATGGATCTATGGGCCAAGGCCAACAGCATAAGTTTCAACAAGACCAAGTGCCAGGTCCACAATAACCCCATGAGGTGCTGCAGAGTGGGGAATGAGTGGCTGCAAAGCTTCCCATTGGAAAAGGACCTGGAGATGCTGGCCAGCAGCCAGCTTAACCTGAGCAAGTGTGTGCCCAGGTGGCCAAGCAGGCCAATGGCATTCTGGTTTCTAACAAGAGTGGTGTGGCCAGGAGGAGCAGGGCAGTGATTGTCCCCTGTCCTCAACACTGGTGAGGCACACATCTGGTGCCTTGGCCACTTCTGGGCCCCTCACAACAAGAAGGAAATAGAGGTGCCAGAGCACGTCCAGAGAAGGGCAAGAGAGCTGGTGAAGGGTCTGGAGAGTAAATCCTTTGAGGAGCAGATGAGGCAGCTGGGGTTGTTCAGCCTGTAGAAAAAGAAGGCTCAGGAAGAGCCTTATCACATGAAGGGAGATTGCAGCAAGGTGGAGGTTGGCATCTTTTCACAGGAAACCAGGGACAGGACAAGAGTCCATAGTTGCACCAGATTGTACATGAGGAAGAATTTCTCCACTGACAGGGCTGTTAAACATTGGAATGGAATCGGAGTTGAGATAGCCATAGTATAGTCACCATCCCTTGAGGTGTTAAGAAAAGTCTGGGCAGTGATTTAGTTGGCAAGATGGTGATCAGTCAAAGGTTGGACCTGATAATCTTAGAAATCTTTTCCAACCTAAATGGTTCTCTGATTCTGTGATTATCTTATTATTAATATATACCATATAATCCTGGATCTGTATCAGTCTCAGTATGTTTAGGTCCCTCTGGAGAATAAAATTTATCAGGATGTAGTAATTTTCTCTTTCTTGTTTAAAAATAAAATTTTTAAAACACTGAGCAGATAGGAGGAAGGATAGTCTCCTTCAAAGTACTGTACAGCAAAAGTCATGATGTGGTGGCAGTAGAATAAACAAAGTATGGAAAGGGGCTATAGACCACTTTTCTGTAGGTTAATGGGATGTTAGATATAAACTCAGTACTGATCCTTCATTAGATTTTCAGAAATGGCTGTCACTACTTCAGTGTGAACAAGTTTTATAAATTTCATGCTTATCACTTTCATTCTAGCCTAGAATTATAAGACTGACTCAGCACAGCTCTTTAAAGCCTTCTTGATGTAACTGCCTCAAGTTCCTTAAATTGGGAGCCCAGATTATGGTAATGTCCATATTACTTTTAGGGATTTAGCATGAAAATTCTCAGTTGTTCCTTGTGCTTTCCTATCGATCCTACACTGTAAAATTTAATTGAATGAAAAATTCAATTAAAAGATCTTACTCCTGTAAAGTAATGAATACCTGCATGAATCTTTAGAAAACAGTTTTAAATATCTTTGGTATCATTAACATTTGTGTGTGATTTGTAGCATAAAGGTCACATCTTTAGTGGAATTTTAACAGCTCTTCATAATATTAAATACTCATGTTTTCTCATAGGAAAATGAAACCTTTTCCTGCAAAGTTTATTATCAGCCAGTTAGGCTTTTGGACTTGCTGTTGGAAAAGTCAAATGAGTAATCTGCTTGCAACAGTCAATCAATATCTCTGTAATGTGCAAACATAAAAAATAATTTAGTAATTTAATAATCTCCCTATCCTACAGCTAGGAGATTGCATATTCTTTCTTTATGTATTTTTTTCCCCAGATACAAGGTACCAGTCTACAACAGTGTGCCATTTAGTGCTAAAAGTAATAGACTAATGGCTTTGAAGAAAATAATATTTTATTTCATTAAAGGTGCAACATGAAAAATATAAATTTTTCCACTTTGACTCACACATCATCCTCGAACCCTAAAGTTTTAGAGCTATCAAAAGATAATGAAACTGTCTGAATGTCTGAATGCCCTGCTAAAAAAGAAACATTGACTGCATTATAGCCTGAGAAAGGAAGAAAACATATTTACTTGTAGAAACCCCCATCAAATCTAAATCTAGTTTAGACATTCAGGATTTATGTCTAAATTTTGACATTTACAGAGACATAAAACAAACATTGTCAAGTGTACTCAAAACACTTTTAATTTGTTGATCATTTATAGCTTAGGTTTAATTTACCATTTTTGCAATGATTTAATGACATTTTCAGTAATTTCTTCTTTTGACACTGAAACAGCATGGGGTTGATTTACTGTGTTTTCAGACTTCTGCTTTTATGTAAACACATTAGTATTTTCACAGCATGTTGGAACAAATGGAGCAAATTCTGATCCTTCTACACCTATAAAAAGCCTATTAAGTTTATTGAGCAGCAGAAAGAAAATTTGACTGAATTGCTGGAGTAAGTCAAGAGGAATCAGGATAAAAGATGAAAAACTTTTGCCTATTCTGGAGGACAAGAGAAACCAATTTCATGTAGCAATGAAGAAAATGGAATAAACCAGCAGTCAAGACAGCTTCTGTGTCTGACAGCTTTTATCTGTTATAGGTTTTATTACAGCTACGTTTACCAGCTTTCATAGTTATAGAAAATAGAGTCATATGTATAGATGGCTCAATACAACGCAAATGTGTTGTACACATAACATATTTCAAAGTGATCCCTAAATGTTCTCATGGACATAGGCAAAATAATTACAAAATGAAATAATAAAAAATAGAGAGAGGAAAATAGAAGGTAAATATGATAAGGCAGAGGATTTGTTTTCAGAAGAGACTTGAGATTGCAGCATCCCTGAATTATAGTTTTCACTGGTAACAAACACTCCAGCTGTTGCTGTTTTTCTGTCTACAGTGCTTGACTCCTTTATGCCACTGAAAAAGCAATAGAAACATCACATGGCTCTATTTCACCTTTTTAGCAAACAAGGTAAGTCCTGAAAGGCAAAGGTATTGGGATGTGTTTAGTGAGAAGTGACATGTTGGATCTAATTCTGTGTTCTGTTAGCTGTGAAATGCCATTGAAGTCACTGTTACACAGATGTAACTAGCAGGAGATTCTGCCTCTTACTTCTGAAAGTCTACTAGCAGTGTCAGAGAGCAGAAACTGATCTGAAATCTGCTTATCTCATGTTCTGTTCTTTTAGCTTCCCTCAAAAGGTGTCAAAAGATTTTTTTTCTGGATCTTATCCAGCTTCCATAGAAATGAATGAAGAACTTTTTTTTTCTACCAGTGGTCTGTGATCTGTAATGTAGTCTTGTGCATAATAAATGGATCGACAGGAATATTTGCTTATAAGTGAGGCTTTTTTTGCTAAATCATAAGACCTTATGCTCTAGGGTGCCAGCCTTGTAAATCTTATCCATTTCAATTGGATCAGCAGGACTACACTTAAAGATATGGAATGGTTCATTTTCAGTAATCTCCTTTCTCTAATTGTAAGTTCCCTGCTACTGCACTCTATGTTCTAAATAACAAAATAATTGGCACATGAAATAAGTCTGCAGTTATGTATGTAGTTCAAATTCAGATAAATATCCCTTGTCCAACTAAAGTTTGAGCATGCATTTAACCCAGTAAAATTTAAGAACTATTTAAACATCTTCTTACTTGACCAATCATAGAAGTTTTCCTGCATCAGGAAGATGCTGTATTTGGGTCTACCAACACATAAAGGCTACCTACAGGCAATATTTCAGTTCTAATTAAACCAATTTTTAACCCTCTATAAAGGAATAGGTGGATATTTACAGGCAAATCTGTCATTTGTGTGTACAATTACTGAAATTGTACATGCAAATTGGATTGAAATGAATCTCTTACATTTTAAACATGTGAATTTGGGAAAATCATACCCCTATGCTTTAGAATAAGATGTAAAATGTACAAAGTGTGGCTGAACCAACATCAAGTGAGGAATTTTAATTTGGGGATTTCCCCAATTCTGTATTTAATGGTATGCTAACTTTTTTCCCCATTAATAGCTAAAAAGATCCATTGCTTCTGTTTTCAATGGGCTTGTTGCTGATGAAAAAGATCTTTTGTTCCATAGCATAACTGTACAGTTCAGGCAGAATGATAGCATGCTGGCTCTTTACACTTTGCTAAAAACCCTCAGGCAAAATATTTTGCTGAAAAAGGCAAGCTTGACTCCATTCATTTCACAAGTACTGCCCTCTTACACTAGCTGTGACTTTGTCTCTTTATTTAATGATTCACAGATCCTGGATATTTGCATAGCAGCATATATCTATATGAGTTAAATGTTAGTCTTCTTTTTAAAGTGATCAGTTTTGATCAGTAAGAATATATTCTTTTGTCCGGGGAAATCCTGCCAGCAGCTGCTGCTGACATAAATAAATCACAACACTATTGCCAAATGAAATTAACAGAAACAAAATCCTATGTCTCCTTCTTTTTGAAAGGTGACTTTGAGCCTGAAAATTCAATTGTTTTGAATGAGACCTCTGTTTATCCACTGGACCAAAAAAGGTGGGAAACTCTTCAGGAACTGCTATTGATTTTAAGCATCATTTAGACCAAAGAATAGATTTCAAGTGACCTTCTGCTGTGATAACAATACCTGTAACTTAAAAAACAGCTTTGTCTAAAGGAAGTCAAAGTCTCAGCTTTGAAACACAATATATAACAATTTAAGTTTAGTTTAAACCTCAAACCAGTAATAATATACCAGCTGATACATCAAAAAAGGCCTCTACTGTATCAAGAATTTTGATCTTATTTTGATGTACTGCTAAATTTTCAGTAATCACAAGCAGCCAATTCAATCTTTCAAAGTCTTGTGTTTGGCTGGTTTCAAACAATTGTTACTCTCTGGTTTGTATTTTCCATTTTCTTTCATTTAAAATTTCTTTTACAATTAAAAAAAAACCTTTATAATGTATTTGTATTTATTGTCAGCATATAAAATATAGAAACCCAAGGGATTTACATGTAGTTGGGAAACTTTGTTCCTGACAATAAAAATCATGATAGCATAGCTACAGTCTTGTTCTGCATGACCATTAGTGCATCAAAACAGTCTTTAATCACTAACACACCTGTATTTGTTCATAAATACTTTATGAAGGAAATTGTCTTCTGAGTTTGCATGGGGTCTGTGAACAACTCTTTTCACAGTAGGTGATGACTTACTACCCATAAGACTTTTAAATATTGCTAGGGAATTCTGTTGGAGAAATACAGAAAAATCACTTTTCTTTCTGGGCAAGAATAAGTTAGGACATTTATGAAAGTTCATTTTACCTGAGATCTGTGATAGCACGACAGTACAATTTAGCAAAAAGTATAGCTATGTGTAGCACTTATTTTAGCTGAAATATTTTCCCAAAAAGGGCTTGGGATTACCCATTTTACAGTGAGGAGTTATCAGTTAGAATGTCTTAGCAGAGACAGTAAATCCTGGTTTCCCACATCACCACATATTCACCTTAAAACACCTTGCAAACACACACTCTTCTAGTTGACCTTGATATCATTTACATATTTTATTAAATAAGTTGAGCATTTATTCCTAGGTGAATACTGACTAATCTCTTTACATACAAGGGAAAAGGGAATAGAAACTGTCTTGTCTAGCTGTGACTTGAAAGAAAAGAGTGACCTCTGCTGAAGCATGTCACAGAACTCACATGGCAGGTGACAGCTCCATGCTATGACTCAAAATTGCTGCAGCTAAGGAGATGGCATTTTCAAGATGAATTAGAGGGAAGAGTTTTTGGACTGTGTATTTTGGGTATCACCCTCCTGCAGTAAAATGCCTGCTGCAAATTTCTTTCCAAGTCCTTCAAATCCCCTCAAGCCCTGTTTAAGGAACACTGGACCAGATTCTTTCTTGTGGATTCCCCTGTGTAATGTAGCTGCTGAATTCTGTAATTTCTTCATGATTTTGCAGAAATTTTTGCTGGCTTTTCTCCTTGCCTGCTGGCTGTGTATGCATTTACAAACATACATAGGTTTTTGTTTCAATTATTTATAGCTAAATTTGGTTCTGGGAAAACAAAAGCATACATTTAGAGCCAATAAGTGTTATTTATTGTTGTTTATTTCATCAGGATCTGAAACAAACCTCACAGAATTGCACATTGGTATTTGCAAGGAAGAGGAAGGGATTGATTCCAAACATTTTAAATTTTTGTTTTTAGAAGTTGTTAACAATTATTTTTCAGTCTCCATGACAACAGTGGGACTCTGCTCCGGTCACACAATTTTAGTATATAACCTTGTCTGCATGGAAGCAGTGTTTCCCCAATACTTTAATTTTAAATCATTATTTTGCTATCACTATTTTTCCTAGAGATATGAAGTCTCATTCTGAACTTGTCTCCAATAGTTTTACATGGATGTCAACCTCACACAGGAAAAAAGTTCAGTTTCACTCACAGCAATGAAAGCCAGATCAGAAATGAGGTCATGCTGGAACTGACATAATTACAAGAGTTCTCATCACTCAAAACCTTTTTCACAGCTCTTCCAGCTGTTTTCCTTCAAGTACAAGGTCAGACTCCTTCAAAATATATGCATGTAGCCCATAAATGCACACTGACAAAAAATTAGAAGATTGCTTTGCCTGAATGGCAGTTTCAGTGAAAAGGGATAAATAAATGTGGTACACATACTGCATAACACAAGCCAGCAAAATATGGGTGGAGACACACGTTTCATGTAAGGCTCCTCCTCCTGAGCCAGTGACAGGAAAGCCCAGACACTGAGAGAAAAATTTAGTTACATTTTTCACAGCCAAACCCTTTCTTACACAATTTGCAGATGTACATATTTGTTTGAAAATCCAGATGATAAGAGACTGAGACATTGTATATAAAATATAAAAATTATTCCTCTGTCATTTTGCTTTTTGACTTTCTTCTGAAATCTATCATGGCTTTTGAAAAAGAAAGTGGGATCTGATCAGATCATGCATTCAAGATCAGCTTAGAAATTGGAGGTATTAGTTTACGTAGTTAGAAATGTATGTGCAGATCTCATAAGTGGTGACAATAACCATTTATCTGCTTATTTGTTCCATTTGTACTAGCAAGTATTTTTTTTACATTCCATCCAATTTTTAACAGCTATCCAACAATATATTCACCTGAAAGAATCTGTAAATAGGACCACCAATTGGATTAGAAATATTCCTTAAAACTGATCATCCAATGGCTTGAACAGGTATTGTTTTAACACGCATCTTGGAGACAACACATAACAGACACACACTGTGTTTGCAAATAATAGTGTGATCTCAGAACATGAAAACTTTCTGCTGAATAACTTTGGGCTTGACAGTGAAAATTCCACCTCTAGTGTCAGCAACTTCTGAAGTTGCAACTACTCAAGCTGTGAGAGGAGTGAGTGATCCTCTCTCTTAGGAATTTCATGGAAAAAAGAAACTCTGTGATGTTAAAAGGGAATTAAGATATATGGAGGCCTTATTCTCTCATGTATTAAACATTTAAGAGCTGCCTATTTGTAAAATTAAAAATAGTAGATTATTACTTAATTTTCATGGGTTATCTATCTTCTACTATGAAATGGGTTTCCTGGTTCTAGGTTACCAGGAATATTAAACAAAGCAAAGGCATATTTTATTTATAAAGTATTTTTCAGCATATGAGCTGGTAAAGCATGAAGGCTACCAGGACTATCTAAAGCTCTCTTCAATTTTATCTTTTATATGTAGTTGTCTACAAATGTATAGACACTCAACGCTCTCAGGTTTATGCATTTTAGCATGTTGCATGATTTCCTTAAATAGCATTTCTGGTAGAATCTTTTTATTACTATAAGAGTTTCTGTTTTCCTTTATGGAAAAACATAGTCTTAGTCAGTGTGCTTATAAAAAAAAACTTTGGGAACCTAACTCTATGCTGTCCAGTAGCAGCAGACATGAAGTAGATATACAACATTTATTGTATATTAAAACTCAGAATTTAAAATGGCTATCAAGATCTTGACTCATGACTTAAAAATGCGTGGCAGAATTTTCTTCCAAGTCCATCAATGATGAAACGGTTGAATCTTTTATTCATAACATTCCTGATTTTACATGAATTGCTTTACTTCATAGAAGACTATTGTAAGGAATGCAAACTTCTTGACACTTAGAGAGCTTTAGCAGATTAGTAATTAATAAGCTTGTTGCTACGTCTCATTGGCAAAATTCCTGTTGCTTTCAATGAGAGCATGATCAGGCTCAAAGTCATCTGAAATTTCTGTGAACGTAAAGGCTGTTTATTTCTTTCAGCTACTTTTGAACACTAATAAGGTTGCTTTTATTGGAACTTATTACATCCTTACTGGAAGCAGAATTTGACCTCAGCTGAAAAGATTGCCCCCTTCTTTCACTTTGTTTTGAAAAAGAGCTACATTTTCATAATAGTGTCCGGGTACGCGCACAAATCTCATTACCCAATAATAGGATTTGTCTACATACCTCCTGCTCAGTCTTTTGGAAATGTACATGTCCCTCAGCATGGGTTATTTTTTCCCTCTTGTTTCCATTTACATATGTCTATGACTACAATAGCTTATATTCTATATAGCAGTTTCAGTCAAGCAAAAGTAGCTAAGTATATAATCAAGGAGGAGGCGGAGATATCTTTAAAGTACAAAATCAACCTTGGAAGCTAAACTCTCACTTTTGTTACAATGATTGAGACATTTGAGAATAAAAATATGCCACAGAGGTGAAGCAAAATGTAATGGAATAGCTCAAATATAACAGCAAAATGCTAAAGAAAGGTTTAATTATAGTCTGCAGTCCAGATATCCTCAGATTGGATCTGCAAAAGAAAATTTGTCTTAGGAAAACTTGAGATACTAACATTTTAAATTGGGGATATGAAATGCAACTTAGTCAACTTAGTTTCATCTTTTTATTTAGTAAGGGAAAAGAATTGAAAATCACTTTAATCTTTACTGCTTTGATTCCAACCATTAGTTCTATAGCTGTTCTGATTAAACATATTACAGAAGCTACGATTTTTATTCAGAATGTAAAACACTAAGTTTTTGAAAAGATCACACATAAAGGTGTGGAGGAAAAAAAGCACAAAACTCCACAACCAACCCTTCTGCCCTCCCTCTTCTCAAACAATGAGAAGTAAACCATAAGAAGAAATACGGAATAGGAAAACAGATAAACCGAACAGCAAAATATATCCTGATCATTCTTACATACTGTGAAACTCTCTGGAAAGGCTCATCTCTTGAAAGATGAACAGCTAGAAACAGCTAGAAATCTGGTCTGTTGATAGAAGGTTGTTCTTTGCTTTACTTCTCCTATTTCTGTATCACACCACCATGTTTCTTAATATTTTTCTTCCTTATTAAAATTGTTGTTTAATTTATATAAAGAAACATTTCTTTGTAACAAGACATACTTAATTTACCTTCATTTCCTTAGCCTTCTGGAAAGCTAAGGTCCAACTATCTTGTTGAAAAGTATGGATAAGTGTGAGGTCACTATTTTGATATGAGGTTTTGCTCTGTGTGCATGCACTACACACTTGATACAGAAGGCTAAATTTTCACTTTTTCCTGAATACAGGCAACTGTCCTAAGTCTTGTTGCTATGCAACAAACACAAAAGCCAATGTGTTGATACTTCCATTTTCCCTTCCAGACAGTTTGCCTAGTAAAGAAAACATGCTAGATATAGCTCTGTCAAAATAAGTGCAGTATTTTCTGTGAGAGATGTCAAATATTTCACCTTTCAAAAGATTATATTGTGCAAAAATGCTAAGCAAGAAGGTGGAGAGGTTTTAGTTGAGATACCCACATCCTCTTGACACACAGGTAAGGATGTAAAAAAGTAATTGCTGTACAAGAAGGGGTCAGGTTTTCTGTCATATATTTATCAGATATTAAAAAAAAAAATGCTATGATGCATTTTTTTCCTTTGCCCTTATAATGGCCCAAAAATATTCCAAGTAACTGGACCAAAAAAAGCATAAAACTCTGCTAGCCTTCAATACTAAATTTATGATCTATGCAATTTGTAAAAAATGCTGCCATTCCTCTTTTCTAGTCAATAATAGCTTACAATCAACATCATACTATAAAATAAAATAAACCTACATAGAGCTTTTGAGACAATATTCCATTCTATTGCAAAGATATATAAAGGATTCTCTTTCTTAGCTGAGGTAAGGAGTGTGAGGGAAGACAAATAGTTTATTCAGCAGATTCTTTCACAACTTCCCCCATGATTTCCTGTAAGTCATGCAAAGGTAATTTTCATTGTGAAAGAGAAGTTTGGCTTTCCAGCTCTTTCTCACTTTAAATGGGACTTAGAGATTCCTGACTGTCATTTCCTTTATGGAAAAACCTTAATAAATACCTAGGCAATCTTTCTTTTTGTGCTTGTGAAATAAGGAAATTATAAGAATAACTCAAGCACTGTAAATTTAAAATTCTTAATGGCTAAAAATATCCTTTTAATTTTGGAAAGAAAAGGTCAAGGAACTTACTGACTATTATAGCAACACTGATTTATTTAGTTCTGCTGATTTACACAGCCAAGAATTTGAGACATTTCTGTCCATATGATTTATTTAGGACATATGAACACAATTTGTTTCAAGAAATCCTTATCTATTTCAAACATCTTAAGTGAGACATCCATCATTTTAAAGAATATATAGTTACAAAGACTAATTGGTGACATTTTTCTGTGCTAGAATTCACGCTCTAAGTTTGTCTAATGCTTACAACCACTTCACATAAATTAACCAGAACCTAAGAACCGTGTCTTTGTTTTGCCAGGAGTGAAAATCCTTTGTTAACTGGAAGTATGTGGTATATCAACATGTAGTAAAGAGAAACTCTTCAGAAGTTCAGGAGAATAGATGGAGTCCTAGTTTTCAGTGTTCTGTGTGCCTCCAATTTAGTGGGAGCCCTCTTGCTATTTAAAGAACTGAGATCTTAATCCCAGTTTTTCCACCATTTCTTTGTTGTAGCTGTGGGAGATGCTAACATCCTTCATAGAGGACGGAATTAAAAACATTTCAATGACAGGAGAGGAAAATAGATAGCATTTCATTCATTTTGTAATGTCTCTTATTTGACCAAATTTTAGAGTCTACTTTCTAGCTATTATTTTTTTCTGATTAATCCCAAAATTTCAAAATATGATTGATTTCTAATTGCCGGTATGGACACCAGTGAGGTTGTTTTTGAAAGGAACATAATTTACGGATATACACAAGCAATGTAAATGGATTTATTTAGACAAGAAAGAAAACTATAAACTATTTCTTAGAGTATAAGTAGAATTTGGCCAAAATTTCTAGATTAACTATGATCTTAATTTATGCAGACATATGTAAAGAAATCTATACCAATCTCTTTACCCCCAGTTACTCCATCAAGTGAGAGTAAAACTTTCAAACTGAATAAGGGAAATTATTCAATCAACACTCTGGTCTACAAATAGTAGGAACAGCCCTTATTGCAAAACCTGCCTATAAACCTTTCTTTCAGATCCACCTCAGTATGGCATGGATAGGCTAGTCTTTTTTCTTTCACCCCTACCTTGCAAAGGATACTCTTTGTCTTGAGGAAGAGTGTGTGTGCAGTGAGACTTGAAAAATTCTGACCTTAATAAAATATTTTGCCATTAAAATAATGCTAGTTCCTTTTATCTTGTTTATTTCTTCCTCTGGTGTTGCTTATTTCCAAATAACAGATCTATTCCAATTTGTTTAAGAGCAGGAAGGACTTCAAACTTTTCTCCACTTTTAAGTCAGCACCCTTTGATACCATAGAAAACAGAATACATATTTTTATTGCTGCAAGAATTTTTAGGCTTCATTCAGCGTTAAGTTTGAATCCAGTTTCAAAATAGGCTGCAGTAAAAAACTGTTTTCATAAAATAGAGTTTTTGTCTTTTCCAAGAAGTTTCCATCTGCTTTATAAAGATGCAGTACTGCTCTAAGAATCCTTTCACCTTAAGGGTTAAAAAATATAACTTTTCTTAATGAGTTAGTAATCCAAAATTTTCTTTAAAATCAGAAAGGAAAAACAGGCATTTCCTGAAAGCAACTCATTTCATCCTAACATAGATACCTAGATGAATACTTGGGATCAGTCATACGAATTTTCTGTTTAGAACTTCCCATATTTCTCTGTTGACAATGTAGGGAAACTGAAGGTTTCAACAGAGCAGATGAGTATTAAATGTTCAAACTGAAACTTTTTACATTTAGACCTGCACAGTTAGGGTGGATACTGCCATTTTTTTTCCCTTTCTTTTGTTAGGGGTTCCCATGAATAAATGCTTATTTCACCTGGGGTTATGCTGATGCACCAGAATTCCTGGAGCAGCAAACAGTCCTTGTGGGTGCTGCCTGCTTTGCCTATGGAGAACACATGGAATTTTAGGCAGGCTGTTGGTAGCCTCAGATTGAGGAGTGTGAGCAGCAGCTTCAGCTTGGATAGGCAAATCTTCTGAAAACTTGGTCTTCATTCATCTGGGAGCAAGCAACCCAACTCTCCAAGGTTTTTGAGGGTTTTTGCCATTTTGATTGCATTCCTTCCTTTTTTTCTTTTTTTTTTTTTTTTTTTTTTTTTTTTTTGTCTCTTGAGTTTTTCTATTACTGACAAAAATCCTGATTTTTCTAAAACATTCTCAGTAATGGAAAATTACCAGGAAATCTAAGAAAATCCATTCCAGTCTTCTCTTGTGTCAGACCACCTGTTTTATTCAGGAGGAGGAATGGGTTACATCATAGACACAAAAACAAATTTTCAACTCTGCTTCTGCCTGGATTCTAATTCATTGCATTGCAGTGTGGAAACTTTTTCCTCTCACATATGAAATGGATGGCAGCAGAAAATTGCCACAGGATGGCTTCACACATGGTAACTACTAGCAAGCTTATAAGCTTATAATCACCTTTTTGTGCTGCACCAAAATGAGGTGAAAATGGAACTAAAAATTTGACTTCAGTGTACTTTTAAATGAAGGAATGTGATAAACCCCTCCTTCCTTCCTTCCTTCCTTCCTTCCTTCCTTCCTTCCTTCCTTCCTTCCTTCCTTCCTTCCTTCCTTCCTTCCTTCCTTCCTTCCTTTTTCCTTTTTATTCTTCTATATATTTTATTCAATTCTTTAGCCATTTCCACTTTTTTTATCTTTGTGCTGTTTCCTCAGTTCCCACTATCTCAGCAGTTTCTCCTTCGCATGACTCTTTTCTTCTACTTTCCATCTTTACACTTAGTCGATATTCTCACTCCTTCCCTTTATTCCTTACATTTCCCATTCCCTAATAACTTGTGTGGATCTTCTCCCTATTTATTTGAGTGATGCTTTTCCCATGTTTTCTTTACAAATCAAAGTATGTTTACTCCAGTTTCCATTTCATTTTCTCTTCCATTTATTTGTAGCATCTCAGACATAATTAAAATACAGAAAAAATAAAACAAACTCCCCAAGGTTTTTGCCTACATCTATTTATAGGAAATATAAAGTTCTTACAAAATCAAATGCCTCACTTCAAGGTTTACCTAAATATACAGAAAGAAGAATAGAGTGAAAGTGGGAAAAGCAAAAAAGATGATGTAGTTAACCATTAAATACCTTATTAAAAGCCCTTCTATCTGCATCTTGAAATGCTTTACTGCAGATAACCATTTCCCATATAAAGCTAATAATTTTCTATTTTGTGAAATAAGTCATAAACAAAAGTAAGTATATGAGAGGAAAGAAATGACCAGCCAGATAATTCAAACAGAAAAGTCTCATTCAGCTGGACATCTTTACTAAGAGTGACTATAAAGTTATCTGTGGTCCCAGACCACAAGGATGTATTTAATCAAAACTTTCCTTGATATTTATAAAAATGTTAAGGTTTTATATTTAGAAAAAAAAGGTACAAAAACCCCATAAAAAATGAAGAACCCCAAATCAAAACAAAAACCCAAACAAAACAAAACAAAAACCAACAAAACCAAACAAAATAAAAACCAACAAAAAAAAAAAAAAAAAAAAAAAAAAAAAACAAAAAACCAACAAACAAACAAACAAAAAACCTCTAAACCAAACCCACCAAACAAATTCAGCAGCCTCTGATCAAGTTAGTTCTTATGGCAGTTACTTTGAAATTCTGTATCTTCTGGAAAGGTTTTCCTGTAAAATAGCTTATTCTTGAAAACTGAGAAAGAAGTAACACTATGCAGTATAAATAATAATAGTTTAAAATCCACTACAGGCAAATTAATTTCAATATTGAAATATAAAATTGAAATCTACATTTGCAGTGATGGAAAAAACAAAATTTCTTTCTTCTTGGTAATTCCTGTTTTGTATCATAAAACCCCTCAACAATTTTTGCCATTTTTCTTAGCTTAAATTTATGCTTTATCAGTAAGAAAACTCTGCTGGCACAGTAGGACCCAGTTTTGTAAAAATAGGTCAAAATATGGCCAATCTTATTCCATAAAACGTGTAAGCTCTGCATCACTGAGACAAGATGTTGGTAAACTCCCTTTTATTACTTTTACCAGTGATCATACTTAGTCAGTTTCTTTCTTACTTTGCTTTTTTCATCAACACTCACTTATTTTTACTACTATAAATTCATTGAAATTCTGCATAGCAGCCTTTGATCTAATCACATTCTTCACAGGGTAAGATAAATACAAATACAAGATAAAGACAAATACAAATCATACATTGGCTAAAAAAAATCCCCAAAAAAAAACATTTAGAAAGAGCTATATTATTTCCTTTTTCTGTCCAACTCCCTTACCTAACATTTGCTTTTTATATTGAGATTGAAAGCTCCTAAGGGAATTAAGGCATCATATCTAGTTATCCATAAACTTATCATTGACTTATAGACAGATAACATCACATTATACTATCCTGAATTCCATTAAATAGCAGTAGTCAAGCTCAGGAGGACAGGAAGGGATCCTGTCAGCACTGATATCTTTTAAGCATTTTGCATATGAGACCATATGTTGGTTTGCACAGTTGTCAAACCATTAAAGATTAATAGAAGACAAGTGAACAGTTCTCCTTGCTGCAGTGTGCAGGCGCTTTCTTTAGCATCTGTTTCGACACGGTTTGACACCATCTAAAACCAAAAAACTCCCTCCTTTGCCTTTTCAAGGATAGTGTTTCGTACAAATAGCCTTTTGAAAGATTTTCAGAAGCTTCTGCTTGACACAAAACCTGGAGGCTATCTGTCAAAACAGAAGAAAACGAAGAGAGGGAGTTGGAGGGAAGAAAAAAAAATAAAATATTTTTGCCAAACAGATGGGATTGGCAGTTATCCTAAAAGAGAAAGGGTTATGGCTCTGTCCAGTACTAGGGATTTTAAAATAATTGCCTCAGCTACAGATATTTTTGTCTGCTTTTTTTCCTCCTCTTAGAGATATAAAATAAGTTGTAAAAATAAGACAAAAAGGAGGGACAGCTAAAAATGCTTTCAAAATGTTTTCTCAATATCTTCATATGACACATTCCTCTTTGCAATAGTTACAATAAGAGAGTCAAATTCTGGAGTACTTAGACAATAACTTAGAGTCCTACAAAGGAATCTATGAAGAAAGAATTCCTGTATCTTTATAGCTTAAGAAGCTTTTTCTTTGAAGAATCATTAGTTTAATTCCAAAAAAGACTTTTATACTTAAAATGGAGTTGATGTACTAAGTTTCATGACTGTAATCCCTACTCAGCTTTTAGCCATCCTGTACATGTTAAACTCTCCAAAGGTAAAGGTCTGTAGGTGCCTAGTAATCTGCTTTTGGGCATATCTAAAACTGACTACAATCTTGGCAGCACAAGCTGTCTCTGCAATTACCTCCTCACTTAGATACTCTTATTTTTAGCCCTGAGAGCACAGTTTTTATAGATGTATTTATATGATAGATCAATAGATGAATGACAGATAGATAAAAACAGAAAAGAATACTAAATACTAAATTCACTACTACATACTACCTGATCCAGACATCAACATAATTTCATTTCAGTCAGTGAAACCTTCTGGAAAAAGATCTGTGTACTGATTCTTGCACAAAAGGTAGTTAATTAATATCAAATTAAGCAATCATTGGTTAGAATGTGTAAACATATTTTTCCCCTCTTGGATACCTTCTCTTCCCCTCTTGGATACCTTCTCTTATCTCCATAAAATACAGACTATGCTTGGAGGAGGTCCTCCATCCCATGCAAATCAGGGAATAATGCTTACAATCTAACCAAATGTAAAGTCTGATTCATATTCAGTGTCTTCTGAAGTCTGATTTTTCTCTCAAATCTAATCAGAGTAATGTAAAACATATACAGATCCATTTACTTATGTCTCCACATCTCCACCCTGCCACCATGCCCCCATTTCAAAGAGTCAATTTTAATTTTTTATTTATTTGCATTTCACAATGGTTTTCTTAAAAGAAGGGAGGATTATGTTGGAACCACACTGAAATTGAGCTATGGAGGGTGCCAATGTCCAGTTTTCAAGTTTTGAAAAATATTTTAACTACTGAATTTGCATATAGAATAGGATATTGTTGTCTGCTTTTACAAATTTTTATAAAGGAGTGAAAAGAACTAATGTTCCACTCTAGGATATTTCCAGACTATGCCAGTTATTAGGGATGTATTCCTACAAACCAGAGGCAGTGACATTATCTCATCAGACCACTGGGAATTTAAACCAATACTAAATTTCTATGATTGGTGAATGACTCAGCCTTTCACAAAAACAAGACTTGTTCTGGACCTTCTGTGTTTAAATGTTACATGCCACATATAAAGCACTTGTGAAGTTAGTAACTATTTACAGAACTGTTTTATAAATAAATATGGTTTAATATGAAACACACCTACTTTAAAACTGATATAAAATAATTTGTGTTCCATAGGAGTGTAATGATATTCATTTAAAGAATTAATTAGATGTGTATATGCACATCTAAGCTGCAGAGAGATTTTGTTTCCTTCCATGTGTGTTATGCTTCTGACATATATGTAGAGGAGTTTTTTGGAACCTTTTAAGAAGAAATTTTGGCAGCTTTTGTATATGATCAAATAGAGTTGTAAAATAATGCTATCATACCTCTCTAAGTGTTGAAATATTTCAGATATTGCAGAAGTTGTGTGAAGACTGGAGAAAAGTCATTTGTATTTATTAATAATTATCTCCAGTGATAGTTTGATAAGAGTTCTCATCTGAGTTTTTTTTCACCTTTCCAGGATTTCCAGGCACTTTACAAGCTGAAGTGGCATCCATTCAAATGAAAAATATTTTTGTGAAGATCAGTTCTGCTTAGGTTCAAATCAAAAGCTTATTAAAGTAAATAGTAAAGTTTCCATTGACTTTCTTGGGCTTTGACTCAAGCTCCATGACTAGATTTTTATTCTAAATGAACATTTCAGCTATATTCCCCTCTGCCCCTTGGAGATCACTGTGTGTGCCACTTTTTAATTTGCTAGCCAGGAACTCGTCAGTCACCAACCGTGTCCTGCTTGCCCTCCAAATGAAGAGGGTGCAGGACTTACTGCAGTTGGCAGCTGCTTCTGTTGCTCCAGCTCCTAATTTCCTAACAGCCCTTGCTGAAAATGGCAAAGAAACAGGAGGAGGAGAGAAATGGCTTTGCAGGAGAGATTAAATCTCAGCCATATGCCAGTGTTTCTGCAGTGACTGTAAGATACTGGCCAGAATGATTCCTGCTGGTTTTGCTTTCTCTCCAGGAATTTCAAAATCTACCCAGCTCTGCAGCACGGACTGGAATGTTTGGAAATAGCAAACAAGTAGCATTTACTGTAACAGTGCTCAGACATATAATCAAAGGACCCACGATTCCAGGAAAACCCAGGAAAAGACCTTTAGGGCATCTAAGGTTGATTTAAATGTCTAAATATATATACATCAACATAGATTTCCATTAACATGTGACACAAGAAGACAACTAACCTTTCCAGGGTGCAGTTTCTTTTTTATGTGGCTACATTTGTCATGTGAGAAAAGAAATACCACTTTAGTGACAATTCTTATGCACATTTGAGTGCTAGAAAAAAGACCCATCTCGACTGAGGTCAGATAAATGTGTGTGCTTTCAGACCAAATTAAATTCAAGTATCCTAGCTCTTCACCTTGTTGCCATTCAGACAAATCAAAGTAATTATGTCCAAAAAATGAGGCAGATGTGGAGGATGTTCCTCAAGAAGTTCCGTATGCTGTGTACAGTGACCAGAGACTGCTGTTTTAGGAGTGTGGCCTCAATCTTAGTGCAGAAAGACAATTTTGCAAATAAATATGCTACAGTTTGTAATTACTAACAAAAGTAGAAAGCTTACAAATTTTACTTATCAACAATGTTTTCTTGAGTATTTTGAGATGATAACACAGATGATTCTGTATATCTGTAGTATTTTTTTCGGGTTATTTATTTTGCTTAGTGAACTTCCTCTAACGAACAGTGCAATTCATTTCTTCTTCTTCCATCTTCATTGCTTATCCATTTCCTATCTGATGGTGGATTATAAGAATGTGATGGACAGAACAGTCTTTGCCTCCAGCACAATTTTTCTACCTCTCCACTACTAATATGAATGCAGATAGGCAGATAAACACTTACCAAATCAAAAAAAGGCAGGTGTACCTACCTGTATGCACAGAAAAACTCATCAACCTTTCTATATGGAAGATATACAAAATAGAAACATGTATAAAAAAGTTGAAAAACAGCAAAGTGAAAATAGATTTAAATAAACTGTTTTAAATAGCTGGTTGCATGCAGGGCATGCTTCATAAACTGCAGAGAGGCTTCCTGAATAAAATATGAAGATGTGTAGTTCCATGACTATCTCAGTTAGTAAAAAAAAAAAAAGAAATCTGAAGAAAATTTTGAAATAGGGCATACACTATCTCCAAAGGGATAAACAAAATAGCCAGCAGTGAGAGTATTTGCTTTTCATGTGTGCAAATACAAGGCCTAACAAATGTCATCTCCTCATTTGCAAATTGAGATATAAAGGAAATGTCTCTGACAGTAGATGCAACAGTTCATATTTGAAGTTTGGCACAGTGAACTGACAGCCACAGAGGAGCTGCAGTCGCCTAATCCTTTCATTCTGCCTTCCAGCTACTGGCAAGGAGGGTGGAATTTAATAAATATGTGATGAGAAAAGGCTGTGAAAGGCTGGCATATCTTCTCCTCTGCAAGAACTCATCTTCAGAGATAATTAACTAGATGACAATATACAATGTGCCATTAACAAGAGCATTCAAATAATTTCTGGACTTAAGTACACTTTTAAGCTGCTTATCAGATTTTCATTTATGAATCCATTCAGCTGTCAGGCTTACATCCTGGCCCTTTATTGAAGCTCACATGGGAATCCAAACCTTCTAATTTTCTATACAGATTCATTTCAGAATCAATTAGAGCTGGTGGCAGCCTTGTCCCTGTGTGCTAAGGGGATTAGCTGGACACTTGCTCAGCTGAAGCTACCTTTGAATGTACATTCAACCCTCCTTCAAAAAAGAGTTGTTTTCCAGAGGATTCTGAAGCAATTGAAGTACTGAAATCAACAGATGGCAGATAATCACTGGAAAAATCTACAGTTTTGTTAGGAAAGGGAAAACACTATTTCAAACTGCATCCTTGGCACTGTACAAGGTAGAGATAAAGAGAAAGAAAAAGGGAGAAAAAGGGAAAAAATTGGAAAAAAAGAAAAAATTATAAAAATAAGAAAAGGAAAAGGAAAAGGACAAGGAGAATAAAAAGAAAAAGAAAGAAGAAAAAAAGGAAAAAGAAAAAGAAGAAGAAAAAAAGAAAGAAAAAGAAAAAGAAAAAGAAAAAGAAAAAGAAAAAGAAAAAGAAAAAGAAAAAGAAAAAGAAAAAGAAAAAGAAAAAGAAAAAGAAAAAGAAAAAGAAAAAGAAAAAGAAAAAGAAAAAAAAAAGAAAAAGAAAAAGAAAAAGAAAAAGAAAAAGAAAAAGAAAAAGAAAAAGAAAAAGAAAAAGAAAAAGAAAAAGAAAAAGAAAAAGAAAAAGAAAAAAAAGAAAAAGAAAAAGAAAAAGAAAAAGAAAAAGAAAAAGAAAAAGAAAAAGAAAAAGAAAAAGAAAAAGAAAAAGAAAAAGAAAAAGAAAAAGAAAAAGAAAAAGAAAAAGAAAAAGAAAAAGAAAAAGAAAAAGAAAAAGAGAAAAAGAAAAAGAAAAAGAGAAAAAGAGCAGGGGATTCTTCTGACTGTCCTCCAGTGGTGCAGAGCAAACACTTTAGTGATCAGAAGAGGTTCCAAGGGCTGTTATGTTATACTTTTTGCCTCCATAAGTACTTCACATCTCAGTTTTTGCACCGGAGCTTTTGCCATTTTCCACCCACATGTGGAAAACTCTCTAACTTCTCTACTACTTAGCAATTTCAGTTTTCCATCCCAAAACACATTGCTTTTGATTTCTAGTAAACACTTCAGAACGCAATGTGGAACACAAACCCATGTGGAATCCACTCCTTTCTGTTTCCAGGCAGTCTAGGTTTCATTCAGTTTTTCAGGTATTTTGGTTTGTATATTGGGGGTTTTCTTCCTAAACAAACATTTTTAATGATTATTTTGCACTTCAAAATTACAAAGTTCTGTTCAATCCATTCTCACTTTTTAATTCTAGAAGGCTCTAACTTATGAGAAAGTCACTTATGCTAAGTCATTTAAGAAATATTAGCCAGTAAAGTTTGAAATCAAATTTCTGAGATTACTTGCAAAAACTGAAAACTTCACAAACAAATAAGCAGCCAAAAAACAATGTAAGGAATCACAGAATCACAGAATAGTCTGAGCTGGGAAGAAGCCCACAGGAATCATCAGGCCCAGTTTTTGAGTGAATGGCCTATACAGAGCTCAAACCTGCATCCTTGACGTTGTTAGCACCATGCTCCAGACAACTGAGCTTTTATTAGATTTCACCAGCTTAAACAGCACAAAAATTTGGTTTGTGCAGGTCTGATACTCCAAAGATAATTTATTTCAATGTATTTAGTTTAGAAGTGATGTTTACAAGGGCAATGTCCTTTCATGTCCTAGGAGCTCTGTCTATGAGCTCAGAACGCTGAGGATCATCACCTCTAAAGAAGGCTAAAAAGTAGGAGATGGCCAACTGTGGTCATGTCAAGTATGGCCTCTGACACTGGCTATGGTGGCCTTGGCAGGTTTATCTCTTGTTCACTGCACCCACAAAGAATACCCACCTACAAGGAGTTCCCAGCCTGTCTCAGAGGCTCTCAGAGAGCTTCGTGCAGAATCCCTACTCTAATTTTATCACAGTAACTGCATTTGAGCTGCCTGGAGGCCCTCTGGGGGCTGAGTCCAGGTCACTAATTTGCATCTGAGACATTCAGGGAGAGCCTCAGCATGTTGTTACCACTGGAGACATAAATGTTCCCAATAGTTGTATTTGAGCACCTTTGTGCTGAAAGTGGAGGAAGTATTTAGGTTCTTCATTAATTTGTATGTTACACTTTTAATCTGCTAATATGTGTGATGTGTTCACATTTCAAAAAGTCTTGTACTTTCTGCAAGGTACTTTTGACCTTTAAGACACTACTAGGCTATATAGTACAAGGGCAGATCTGAATAATCTTGTCCTCAGGAATAGAACAGTTTTATAGAAACTCCTTCAAGATAAATTTAGAAAAAATTATAGATGTTTCACTATAGTGAAATATTTTCCATTTGAAGATTGCTATAGTTCCACTATTAAATATCTAAATCTCAACTTTTTTAATTTCTTAGCACTCTTTGTAGAGCTCCTCTTATTTCCCATCGACAGTAATGAGATCATTACATTCATGTAAGGATTTTTCCCAAATCAAGAAGAAAGGAATTCACTGCATAATCCATTCATATATTGTATAATGAAATATAATTTTAAAAATAAAGCAGCTTAGATGCTATATGTTTTTCTAACTTGTGAAAAAATATGAGCCCTAATAAACATGCTTTTCTTGTAATGTTGCTCAAAATCTCCCTTCACTTCTCATCTGGTATCCATGGGCTTCACATGTTTTCAGAGCTGTCATATTTCTGAACTAATAATATGCAATGTGCTCAGTCCAAATGAGATCGAATCTGGAGGTGTGAATTTTTGATGTCATTTTCTGAATGGAAAAGCACAAAGAAAGCAAAGTTCATGCATTATTCACACAATAAAAGATGAAAATTATTAATGCAATAAGAATACATCACTCACACATACAAGCAGTGGTGTGTCTGTAGATCAAGGGTCAGATAATACTGAAATTACTGTATTCCCAATGCAAAAATTTTGAATAATTCTGATATTCAGAGATTTAGACATACAGGTTTTGCAGTACTTTACATGTAATAATAATTTTGGATACTACTCCCCAGTGGAGAAGAGGAAACGCTTTATTTTTACCATATGCTTGCATGACGCTCATTTTAAAGTAAGATGACAGTATGTTAAATTTAATACTGCAGAGAGCATCATCTCCAGAATTCTGTTACACAGAAATGTGAAACAAAATGCACTTACACAGAAGTGTAAGTAAGATTCAGCTTGTATAAACAGTCATGAGTCTCTTAATTTTGGTAAAATCATTTTATGTTTGCACAGGAACATATCTATTATGTTCATTAAAGGTGACAGAGTAACAGCCCTTGAGAGTGTAGATATCTATTATCAAGAACATCTAGCCAAGTAGAGCAATACACAGAAAGCTAGCTCAGCAAACAAATAAAGTGATGGATTCTGCCCCTGTGAGGATGTGTGGGTGCATATTTTGTAAAAAAAAGATACTGGTAAATATGCTTTTTTCAATACAGTGTAATGAGTAATCCTACTCTTAAAATGTACATATGTTAAAACATAAAGTCCTATTTAATGTCTTCATTATTCCTGTCTAATGTCTTTCTGGATGATCTGGATGAAAACATCAAGAGCACCCCCAATATGTTCACTATGACACTAAGGTGTATGGGAGTGTTGATGTGCTGGAGGGTAAGAAGGCTCTGCAGAGGGATCTGGACAGACTGGATTGATGGACTGTGGTTAGAAGTATAAAATTTAACAAGACCCAGTGCCAGATCCCACACTCTGGCCACAATAACTCTGTGCAGAGCTACAGGTCAGGGAAAGAGTAGCTGGAAAGCTGGCCAGCAGAAAAGGCAAGGAGACCAATGGCCTTCTATCAGGAATAGTGTGGCCAGCAGGACCAGGACAGTGGCTGTCCCCCATGCTTGGGACTGGTGAGGCCACACCTCGAGTGCTGTGTCCAGTTCAGGGCCCCTCATGACCAGACAGGCACTGAGGGGCTGCAGAGAGCCCAGAGAACAGTCTCTGAAGGCTCTAGAGAGTGACTGACAGGAGGAGAGACCCAAGGAGCTGGGGACGTTTAGCCTGGAGAAAAGGAGGCTCAGGGGAGACCTTAATGCTCTCTACAACAGCCTGAAAGCAGGTTGTAGCCAGGTGGAAACTGGTCTCTTCTCCCTGGAAACCACTGATAGAACAACAGGAAATTTCCTCAGGCTGCACCATGAGAGGTTAAGGTTGGATATCAGGAAGAATTTCTTTCAGTGAAAGTGTTAAATATTGGAATGGACTGCCCGGGGAGTCACCACCCCTGTTCAAGAAATTGCTGGACATGTCATGCTATAGTTTAGTTAACAAGATAGTGGTTGGTCAGAGGTTGGACTCTATGACCTTAGAGGTCTTTTCCAACCTAAATGATTCTCTGATTCTGTGTAAATAAGAGAACCTGCTGCAAAGAGTTCTCTTTATTTAGTAATAAAGTATGTAGTGATGCTACTTTTGTTGTTGAAGTCAGTAGCCATTTTGAACCTAGATTTCAAGTCAAGCCCTTGAATAAGGAAAGATCTTTACATGTTTCACAAATTTTTATATTTACAATTGCTTTAGAAAAATAGTACATTGAAGGTTGACTGAAGAATACATTTGAAATACTATTTTAAAATTTCCATATGTCAACTTGGGAGTGAAATTGAAGACCCAGAAATCAGACATGCAATTTTTATCAGTATTTAACAGGAAGTAGCAAACAAGAGAATTGCTAAGGAAATTTGTCAATGATAGATTTAGGAAAGCACCAGTGAGGACTTATAAACTGGCAGCATGGGCAGAAAAATCAGATATTCAGCTTTAAAATATGCAAGCTCAAGAATCTGTTAAGAGATAAACCAATTGCTAGAAAGATTGAAAGGGAGGCAACAACCTGGAAAGCATTAATTCTAAGAATGCTCTAAAGCACATTAGATATCAGTTCAAAAGTGTGATATATTGTTACAACAAAATAGAAAAGATAAGAGACATTTCGGACTGCATATGTATTACCTTACAAAGCAAAGGTCTAATAGAATTCTGTTTCTAAGGCACTGGTGTGATTTCCCCTAGAACGTTCAGCCCTGGGCAACAAATTTCTGTAAATACACTGACAAATAGGTAGGTCCTCAGTGAGCTGTGCAAATAAATAAATAACTAAATTATCAGTGGCTATAGTGAATGATTTATGCCACATCCCTGGAAGCATTGAAGGTCAGGATAGATGGAGTTTTGAACAGTCTCTTCCAGTGGAAGGTGTCCCTGCCTATGGCTGGGAGGGTTGGAAGTAGATGATTTTTAAGGCAACTCCCAACCCAAATCGTTCTATGATTCAAGGAGTTAAAGAGAACCCAGACCACCTAAAGTGGCATTCTTCTTGCCATGAGAAAAACACCACTTAGCAACATTTGACTTGCATGAAAATATAGTCTTTTCCTAAAAATCATCTTTTTACCATAGTCGGGTCCATATATATAAAAGCTTATTAAAGCAACAACTACGGACAAAGGAAATTATATTAAAAAAAAATCAAAATATATACAACAGAGGAACTATTAATGTTAGCTTAATACATTAATTCAATGAAAGTAAAAAATTAGACTCAGTAAATTGTGTGAAGGAAAATCTGTTTGAGGGGAACTGCGCTTTTATAAGTAGCTTTTGGAGACAGCTGCAAAGTCACATAAATGATACTTAATATGAGTCCTGGGAAGAATATTTCCAGAGAAGCACCATGTTTCTCTTTAGGATTCTGGAGTAGGTGAAAGAAACATGTAATTTACCAGTGTTGGCAAAGAAATTCTTCTTACCAGGTTTTATCATTTTGATTAAGGAGTACCAGCTTCCCATACTAAATAAGTACAAGATAGAAAAATATTAATATAAATTTAGATAAAGAAAATCACTATAAAACTATACAGATTTAAGACAAATAGACCAAGCTCTAGCTTTTTACATCCCACTATAGCCAGGGTTTTTTTTTACCTGTTGGTCGGTAGGCGACAGCAGAGAGACTTGGAACAGATGGATGGATGGATGGATGGATGGATGGATGGGCAGAGTCCAATGGGATGAAGTTTAACAAGTCCAAGTGTGGGGTCCTGCATTTTGGCCACAATAACCCCCTGCAGTGCTACAGGCTGGGGGTGGTGTGGCTGATCAGTGCCCTGGCAGGAAGGGACCTGGGGGTGCTGGTACAGACTGAACATGAGCCAGCAGTGTGCCCTGGTGGCCAGGAAGGCCAATGGCCCCTGGCCTGGATCAGGAACAGTGTGGCCAGCAGGAGCAGGGAGGTCATTCTTCCCCTGTATTCAGCACTGGTGAGGTCACACCTCAAGTACAGTGTCCAGTTCTGGCCCCTCAGTTTAGGAAGGACATTGAGATGATGGAGTGTGTCCAGAGGAGGGAACAAGGCTGGTGAGGGGCTGGAACACAAACCCTGTGAGGAACTGCTGAGGGAGCTGGGGGTGTTCACCCTGGTGAAAAGGAGACTCAGGGGTGACCTCATCACTCTCTACAACTCCCTGAAAGGTGGCTGTAGCCAGGTGGGGCTGGTCTCTTTCTCCAGGCAGCAACCGACAGAACGAGAGGACACAGTCTTAATCTGCACCAAGGGAGATACAGGTTGGATATTTGGAAAAAGTTTTGTATGGAAAGAGTGATAAAGTACTGGATTTGTCTGCCTGGGGTGGTGGTAGAGTCCCCATTCCTGGATATTTTTAAAAAAGGACTGGATGTTGATGCCATGGTCTATTTGAGGTGTTAGGGCATGGTTTGACTCGATGATCTTGGAGATCTCTTCCAGCCTAATGATTCTGTGACTCTGTGGGTTTTTAAAAATTTATTTAGTAGTACAATCAAAAACACAATCATAGGATATGACAGCTAATCTCAATCACTTCTTACAGCAATCCTGATTTGATTTACCCACACTCTATACCATTTCACACATTTCATGTCATTTATCACATCCCAGTTTTCATCCATTTTTTCAGCAGATTTGAGATCTAGTAAATAGTCAGTTCCAGCATTTAATTCCAAATTTCCAACCTCAAGTAAAGGTTTCCTCCTTTAGGCTTTCATAGTGCACTAATTTCTCTTCAACCCTAATCCCAATCCCATATTTTACTGAAAGGGGCAGTTCTTGCTTTTCTCTGAGGACTAGGAAAGAAGCAGTAAATATATAAAAGGATAGTTTTCTGTTCTTTCATGTACTGTCTACTGTGTTAGTATAAGAAAAAGTAATTGCAAATCCTGTGCAGAGTTTGCATATCCTGAAATATATTCTTAGCGAAGAAGAAATCTACAGGGCTTTTAGATATTAAATAAATGTTAGCAGTGCTTTATCTAGCATGCCTGAACTGAGTTTTTTCTCACATCTGACTTGCTTAGGCTTGGATATTTTAAGAGGTAATCCAATTACACACCTGTGAACAAGATCTTGTAATTGAAGCTATGGACCTAACTTAACCATGTGAGATATTAATAGCTTGTTTTCACATCTTTTTTAGATATATATTCTGGATTTGGGAATAGTGAGTTGTATTCATCTGTGCCTGATATAGTCACATTTGGTAGTTTGTTATTTACCTGGCTTTTGATTTATTTTTTTTTAAATTGTCTCACAATGGATAGCTCCCTTCCACTGTCCTTAGAAGATATTTTCATTTTTTCTTACTAAAACATATTTATTGCAAGATATTTAGCTTTCCTAAATTTGTTTTCAAGGGGATTAACTTCCATTAGGATTCATCAATATATGTCATTAAATGTCCAACAATACAATTATTTCCATTTTCATGATGAACAACTCACCTTTGTTTTTGACTCATCATAATTTTGTTACATATCTGAGGAAGGGAAATTAACATTTTTATATTATTCTTTCAAGTGTATTCTTACTTTTTCTAAATGACTTAGAACTGACATCAGCTTTTGTTTTTTGTGTCACACAAGCATTTTTCAGAGGAATGTTGTGAACAATCATTATTCAGACCGTTTGAACTCCTCCATGCTCCCTATAGGATCCACTTCTTTGTGGCTAAAACTTTAAAATAAAATAATGGAAATCCATTTAAAAGTGTTTCTAGAAATATCAGTTTTTACATTTATGTATATTTTGATTGTAAATAAATACTACTTTATTTTCTCATTTATTTTATTACCAAAAATGGATGAAAGTGTTTTCACTAATCTCTGCAAATTGTTTTCAGAATTCTTAAATTATTTTATATTTATGCAGTTATTATAATCTCAATTATATTTTTAAAAGTCTTAGTATAATTTTTAAACCTTCTGTAAGTCTTTATCTAGAAATGCTCATTGTGATTCATAATGATATTCTATGATCTTCCTAAAATTATAACTATAGCTTTTCTTCTTTAAGGTGCACTGTAGGGAAAACAGTGTTATTTATTAATTTACTATCTCTGCTGAGAATTTTTTATTGATTAAACAACATTTTCATGTAAATATGGTATCAAAAGTTTACAATCAAATGCTTTGATTCTTAGATAGTGAAGGCAAAATGTAACACTGTATTGATTGACCTCCACTGTGAAACAGATCATAGATTTCATCCTATGAGTACCATTCCTGACTTTTTTATAACTGTAAAATACTTGTATAACACTTAGTTTTGACACAAGCATTTCAAACAAGTCATACAATGGCATTGCTTGCTGATTTGCCCCAGTTGATAACTATGATATTTCAAAAATATACATTTTATTTATTCCTTGATTTTTGAAAAAATCAAAATGTTACTGTTTGTTCATATGCAGGTGCATTGAAATAGTTAAATTAATTCTATTCTTTTTTTCTTTTTTATTTAAATGGTTTATGGTGAAGAAAATAAAGTGCTGGAGAGCTCTGTTTCAATACTGTCAGTTAAGGACTTGTTTAGTGGATTCTTGCTTTAATTTTATAACTCCAATTTCCTTTGTTGTTACCAACTTAGCACCATGTACCTTACCTAGCAGGTAGGTACACTGACAGTTTGTTTTTTTCTAGTTTATCTGGGCAGCTTGTGTTCTGTCTGCATTTTTCCACCGTAACAGTAATAATGATTTTTTCCACAGGGATTTTTCCAGTAAAGAATCAGAAAATTATGCAAAATATGCAGCATGAGATTTATCTTCAACTTCAAAAACAATAACTTTCTAATCATGGCCTGTTTCTCTATCAACAGCTAATTAATTTCACTGGCTACTAAAGAACTATTACAAGACCAGAACATTAAATTTATTAAAAAAAAAAAGACAAAATTATATCCTGCTTGCATCACATTTGTTAAATTAAAACATTGAAACTGAAATGCTTTAATAAATATTCTCTTATTGGACCCTGAGAATTTTTTTTGTAATAGTTCTTTTGGGGTTTGTTTTATTTCTGTATTATGTGATTGCTAATAATTGTATTTATACTAGAACTAGAAAATGAGTTCTTGATGTCTGTTTACAATTTTGAATTTATACTGTGCTCCAGTGCCCTGTATCTGGCATTTTTATACCTTAATTCAGATTTTCCTGTCAAATTGGTGATGGAGAAATCATCTTGCTAACACTGATGTAACCACAGTGACTGGCCAAATTAGATGTGGTGTGCTTTATTATTAAAATAATGAATAAAATGTGTGATGTGCTTTTTAATCTGCATATTATTAAAGTTGTTTTGGGATAGAATGATATAATAATTGCTTCTTCCTACAATCAATTGCAAGTAGAAAAGCGAGCTATTTTCTCCATTTTAAAATATAAAAATATTATAAAAATCTAGAAAATATTAATGACTAAGAATAGATCTGTACACATCCTCCTTTGCATTAATATAAAAATGTTTATTCTGTGATCAACTCATGTGTTTGTTACTTTGCTTTATTTTACAAATATTCATTTGTAAAAAAAAAATTATTTTAACGCTGGTAGGCAGCCATGCATCACCTAATCACTTGCTCAATGTCCCCTCCCTCTCAGCTGGGTGCAGGCAAGAATTGGAAGTGCAAAGCTAGATCGAGATAAAAATGTGTCTATGTGATATGAATTAAGAAATATAGCCTGAAATATTCCTTTAATTTTAGGTGATTTGAAGAATTGTTTCAATCTTGACAATATTTCCAAAAAGCCAGACATATCATTCTCTCTGTTGAAGAGATGTTTCTTTGATACTCTTAAAGTTGATACTTGAAGTCAAGTCCCAGGACTTCTTCCCAAGGACAAAAATTCCAATGTTAAAATATAACAACAACTTTGCACAGTTGTTCTTGACTATAGCGTCACATTTCAGACCATTTATAATAGTTGTTGAATAACATCATTGTTACTTAAATAAAAATGCTACCCACTGTTTATTAGAATCACTTTTCTGTTGAAATTTTCAATTGCATCACTTATCACAGCAAGAAATCCATTTTACTAAATATAATAGAAAGGGGCACACTGTATGGCAACTTTGTATTGCAGTTCATTTAAAACAAATGTATTCAAAATGTCTATAAAGGAGTCTTGTACTAATTATGCTTTCTGTTTTTCTATAATTCATATTCTAGAGGTTGAAAAATATATCTAAGACTTGAATGACATTTCTGACAATTTCCAGCTGTTTTCTCAGACTATTTTTAATGAATAAAAATAATGGATTCAATATTTTAGCATAATTCTTAAAAAAATATTCAATTATAGATTAATCTATTACTTTGGTGTGTACATTTTTTATTCTTTAAGGTAATTAGCATTTTTTTACAGTTAGAATATTTCTTTTCAAAAAATATTTCAACAAGTCATGTTCCTCAGCAAGAATACTGCATTATTACAAGTCTAGTTTTAAGGATTTTAGTTCAAGCATTATTTATTTCAATAAGGTTCTACTATTTTCTGAACATGCTAGTTTAATGAACAATTCATAAAATTTGGAATTTTTAAATTATATCTAAAGTATAATAGATGGTATACATTATGCATTTCTTTAGAACCCTTAAGTCCAAATGTTTCCTTAACCAATTCATAAAAATTGAATGAATACTGTGAAAAAAATCCTTTAGATTTCAATTTCTGATTTCTCTGAATGCATTCACTATCTAATATCTTTTTTTGGGTTTTTTTTGTTGTTTTTTTTAAATTCAAAATGCTGGTCTTTGTAGAAATTAACATTATAAAACAAAATTGAGTATGAGCAAATACATACAGGAACAGGAGCTGGGTTATGGCCAGGAGTGGCTGAATGTTGGATTTCAAAAAAGCCTATCAGATTGTTAATCTGTGGGTTGAAGGGTTAAATTCTTTGGATTAGGGTATGTGTCTGCCTTGTACACAGACAAGCCATAAAAGAGAGGACAAAACCCACTGTATCATTACTGTGCTTTATTAGTTTATTTATTTATTTTCTACTATGTTATAGCTTAGAAATTTACAATAGTTCATTCACACTGCAAAACCACTATATAAATTAAGCAAGCTTTCCCACAGCATGAATAATACAGAATTCAACCCCCAGGGTAACATTCAGCAGCCTCAAAAACATGACCATCCTCCAAACTCCTGCCTAGGCTCTCTCTGTTTGCCAAACTCTGCATGAAACTGGGGTGAAATCTAAACTTTGAAGAAAAATTCAATACAGAAGCACATTTTATTTTCATCCCAGTGATTGAATGAGCAGCATCTTTCAGAAAAAAAGGAAGAAATTAATGATATAACATCAGATCCTGAAGGACTGTGTAATAACAGGTGCACATACAGGATCAAGGATAAGACATCCTACACAACTGTACCTCTAAATTACACTATCTTCTTAGTCTTGCAACCCAAAAAAGACAAAACACAATAAAAATAAATAAAATAAAATGAACCAACATTAAATGAAATCTAGCTAAAAGCTCCTTCTATGTTCCTCTGTTTTCAATCTGACCCACACAGCCCAATGTGACCATTGGTGCAATTGCTTAACACTGCCTCCTATTGCTTAACTGCTTTGTAACATGTTATACTCTGAACAAAAGGTTCATAAAACAGGACATAGACATCACTGAGGTGAAACACTCTAGTCTTTTTAAGTATAGTCAGTTAATTCTAGAGTTTCAGGCTCAATTTTATCTCATGACCTCAGGTTGCTGTAACCAAGTCAGGAACTAGGGCTTCATCTATTCTCAGGGAAGTAAATTATCTATATAAGGTAGAAACTCTCTCTGGAAGCATCTACACACCTCCAGTATAAATACAGAGAGAGATAATTTAAGTTTTCTAACATAGACAACCTATGTTTCCTAATGCCTCCGCTCTAGTAGGTAAGCTTTACAAAGACCCCAAAAAAATGTAAAGCAGGTACTTTGTTTGAAGGATAAATGAGCAAAAAAGCCTATTTAATTTTATTGGTAGCCAGAGGTAAAATAAAACCCTAAGTACTTTAGTTGTGGGGTTGTCCTTCTGTCTTTTTCTTCTGGCCTACCTGATATCCTGGAGGACCTAACTCCAGGGCAATTGATATTCCTTACCAAGCATGCCTCCATCTACAACCAAGGAGTTACCCCCATCCTTTAATTTAACCTGGACATGTCCTGTCTGACTGGTAAGGAACAGCTAAAAAGGATTGTATTGTTTCTTTACCTTCCAGTTAGGTTATACTACCACTGTAAAAATTTGCTTTATAGATTTTTTTTTTTTAACAATGCTTTACTAAACTATTTTCCAATATTTTTTTTTTTTATTTTTTTGCTTTACTTTGTTGTTTGAAATATTCAGATGCATACTGCCCGAAAAATGAACTCCTTGGGTACTTTGAATTTTTATGCTGTAACTTAATGGTTAATTAATTCCACTTAAGGTCACAGTTATGCTTTTTTATTACTTGTGATGATGTTTTTGTTTGACATTCATGTTACTTTGTTATATCTCATAAAAATGATTAATGAAGAACTACTAATTGTAGAATACAAGTTTTTATTCTTGTCACTTGTGCTACATAAAGATTTCTGAATCTTTGAAAGCCTGTTAAAAGCTAAGCAAAGTTTTCCAATCTGAGGTGCAATAGGGTGGGTAAAAATAGAGATTCTTTAAGTGATAGTGGGCCAGGGTATTCTCCCAGTCCTTGAAACACTCCTTAGGTTAAGGAGATTTCTCTCACAGCCATGCAGCATATCAGTAAAGTGTATGAATAATAGTGTTATTCACAGTCTACAATAAAGATTAATCCAAAACTTGAACTCTTACCAATCTGGGTCTTTAACTATTTCGAATCTCAAAAAAAATCTATGCAAATATATTTACTGAGGTCCCAAAGCTATACTCATGTAATCAGAAATATTTATTAGCATGATTATTTTCTAAGTTAGTTAATTTAAATATGTCCTTTGCATACCCTTTTCTACATATATATATATAAACATGCTTAGCTTTCCAAGCTAGATTTACCACATAATTTTTTTTGTTGTTACCCTCTCAAAATATAACACTACATTAACTGAAGGCAAAGGAGGTGAGAGGAAGAAATTGCATCTGGGATCCCTCCATTAAAGGCAGGAATAACACTGTTGACATGTCACAGGCCAAAGATATCACAAATATCAAAGAAAAGAAAAGTCTGCAATCTGCAGGACAATCAGTCAGAAAACTACATTAGGTTTGGCCTGCATTTAAAGGTTTTCCTGACTTAGCTATGATGCTTAAAAAATTTACTAGGCCAAAGAGCACTTCTGGACTAGCCTACTTTATTTAGAATTTGTGCAGTTTGATAGTCTTAAACTTTACCCCTGATGGATTATTTTAGTAAAGGACAACAAGATTCCTTTAAGTGTTGATATAGTTTGAGGTACCCAATGCAAGAACTAATTTCTATGACTGTGGCACGGTTGAAATTTGAAAAATTGGGTACTCTGTGCTTGATAACTTGGGAGAATTGTAGTTTTCTGTCATCAGTTACTTTGAGGAATTAAAATTAGAGAATAGATTGAGAATATCTAAAAAATGTCTGTCTAACCTGTACACCTGTAATCAAAGAGAATACAGCATTTCTGGGAATGTATAAGCCTATTTAGCTTTGGCATTGTTAGTCATATGAATTTTCTATCTCTTTGAAAATTAAGAGGGGCACTATGACTATCAACATTCACCATCTGTGAAATTTATTAACAACAAAAGAAAGGATGCAAAAAAAAAGGTCCAATTTAAGGGAACAATTAGGAAAAAAAATCACAAACCAGATTTGTAATATTAGTACTGTCTACATAAAACTGGTAGATATTAGTCTTGTATAGATATCAAATATTTATGCTGTCCTTGTGTAGCCTGCATAAGAATCACTCAAGAATGAAGGAAGTTTAAAGAGGAACAGAAAATGTTTAAAATTGATGTTCATTTTCGTCAAGTCATCAGTTTCAACGAATAGTGAAAGCTGAAAAAAGGCAGAAAGAAAAAAGGGTGGAGGACGGTAGACACATCCCACACCTGCTCTGGAGGCAGAGAGGCATGAAGCAATTCCAGCACTGCAATCCCTTCCCAGAGCTTCAGAGGCTCTTTCCCATGTCCATGCCTGGAAAATATCTTCTACTGCCTTTCTCGGGTAATCCACATGCATACCTAACTACAAAAATGACATAATCCATCCATAAAAATGTCATCTAGAGGTGACATTTTCAGTCAGAATTGTAATGAGCAATGTGAGCATTTGTATGGTTTTATTTGTTTTCTTAATCGTATTTGTTTGCTCTTACTATATTCCTCTTACAACCGATTGCTTTCTCTTACAAAACACCTCTTGCAATCAGTTGAAGAGTTCTGTGGAAACAAAAGTTAAAGTATCTCCTGGCTCCTTTGTTCTTCCAGCTTCCACTGTCTTTTATAACAAGAATTATTTGTAGCGAATTCTGTTATGTGGGTGCTAAATTTTGAAAATCTCCTCACTAAGTCAGGAGATTGTGATAAATCTTAAGAGAAGAAATTTACTTGGTGAATGAACTCCAATGCTTGGGGAGAGTATGGCACATTCAAAACATGGCATATCACAATCTTATCTGAACACATTTTACTTTTATTGAAATGTCAACTCTTCAGTCCTTTCAAAAATCTGTGAGAAAAAGTCTTCTTGGATTAACCTTTCTAGAAAACAAAGAATCCTGACTGCATCACCATCACTATATCTGAAGGCAGACAAGTGGCTCTACTTCTTCACACTCCTCTGGAAAATGCAAAACTTACCCCACTCTTCCACTGCTGTAACCTCTGTAGGGGTGTGAACTTCAGGAATAGGCAGGCAATAGGTGTGTTTTATATTGTATCTCTGAAAAAATTTCTCAACTGGAATGTTGCATGAAAAGCCTGTATTCCCTGACTTCTCTTGATACTATACTCTGCCACATTGCGAAAGAGAGATATAGTAAATCAGTCTGACATTTTCTGACAGAAAAAAAAACAAAAAAAAACCTTCAAACAACTCTGGATGAAAATGCTCTCCTTTGGGATTGGTGACATTGATGAGGTTCTATACATCAGCCTCTCTTTCCAGTTTAACACAAAAATATCACTAGAAATGTGACATAAAACATGCAAAAGTCCTTTTGTTGTTGTGTTCTTCACTGTGGATGAATAGAGTGCTATGTATGTCTGCAACAAGACCCAAGAGACATTGTCCAGTATGAACATCGCTGCAGTCAGTGAGTGCCTTCAGGACAGGCAGTGCCTTCAGGCTTTTTGCATCTCAGATAAAACCTGAAAGTTCAAGGATTACTTACCCCTAATATCACCTTGGGCAGATTAGACAAAAATACAGGGCTTTGGCCTTTGTCTGCTCGTCTTCCACTCTACAGGACATTATCTCCACTTACTTCATGCCATAATTAGTTAAATATGTAATTACTAATTGTTCAACACATTGCGAACATTGTTCATTTCATGACTGAACACATGAACAAGTTTCCCAGAGAAGATGGGGAGTCTCAAAAAGGTTTTACACCTTGAGTAGTCAAAACCCAACTGGACATAGCCCTAGGCAAGGTGCTCTACCTGAGCCTGCTCTAAGTGATGCCTTGGACTAGAGAATCTCAAGAGGTTTCTTCCCCTGTGTGATTCCACAGCTACTTGAGGTGAATTTAGTCAGTTTCCCTGTTCCACATGATTCAGACATTATACATGTTAGAACAACCATTTTCCATGTTAGAACTAAACCCAGTAACAATCATGGCAATTTACTGTTTTAGGACTAAAAGAAAAATTTTCTCAACTTATTCTAATTTATATTTTTGTTTTTCTTCACAACTTTCCCCTCAACCTGCCTAATATAATTCCCCCAGTTTATTGATTTTAAACTCCACACTAGTGGGAATTAAATGAAAAGTCTTGAAGATCCTTCCGCAGTTCACCAGTTGTAATTCTTTATCCAACTTTCGTATTTTCTTTTGCAGAACTAGACTCTCTAAAATTATTCCTCTTCCAGAGGAATAAAAATATTCATCTGAAACAATTTTAACTACTGACAAATGCCAGCATGGTCACTGAAGCAATTCATTTAAGCTCAGAGCTCCTAAATAGACAAGCTTTACCAGGTTAATTTTAAATGCCAAAAATTTTAGATAACTTTATTGTTTAAGACAGCTAATTTTTCACTGAGAGTCATAATTGTAGAAAATAACTATGCTTTTTAATCCTGGGGAAGCTTGAATGGATCTGTTCCAAATACTAATGACTTTTCCAAGTAGAGTAGAAAATAAAAAAAAAATTGACTACTGCTCAAAAGATGTGAATACATCAAAAAGTTTAAAAGTTTCTCTCTGCTGCTTTTAGTCATCTGCAGCTCATTGCATCTGCCTTTCTACACTGCTATGCATTTGCACATATGCTCTGTGTCAGCCTCAGCCTAAAAACCAATGGTCCCACCTGTGCCTATTCATTTGTCACTTAAATTCCTTCTAAAGTCCCATATTTCCCATATCCTCCAGAATCATCTGTCTTCTCTAACTGAAAATCAAAAAGAGAATACCAAAGAGTGTATAAAGTCCAATTTGAATTACGTGTCCCTGTGACTTGTCATCTCAGTTACTGTCTTCTCTAACACCTTGAAACGTAGGCTAACCACTCTCTATTTTCAAGAAAAAAAAAAAAAAGAAAATTTCTTCTGGATTGGTGCTTTGGATGATAAACTTTTCAGGTGAGGAATTTTCCTTACTTCATTAGTCACAGAGACTGCAGAAGATTGTTTATCTGAAAAGTGCCATAATAGCAAGTCTTAGTACTTTTCATCAAGAAACTGGAATTTGCCTTGTGAACTTGGAATGAAGGTAATCTGATGGAGAAATGGTCAAGAGTTCTCAAGTGGGGAAAAAAAGCCATTTAGAATAAAGACCAGAAATCACACAGCTATTAAAAATTTTGACTATTCTCTCTGTAGAGTTGTGAAAAAAATCCTGCTTCAGTATAATTTGTTTTATTATGAGTACAGGTGGTAGCAAAAATATATTTACTAAATTCCAGCTTGTTTGGGGTTTTATTTTGTTTTTTGGGGTTTGTTTCCTTGTTTGCTTTCTTTGTTTTGTTATGTTTCATTTGTTTTTATATTGAAGCAGTTTCAGTCATACCTGCAAAATTTGGCAACAGCACAAGTGACCCAAGGTCTCAAGCTCTGTGTATGAAAACAGAAATGTTTACCAAAAGATTACAGACCATAACATTTCCTGCTATAGCCAGGGAGAACTGGAGATATTCAGTATTTGTTTGCAGTATTCAGTTTCTATATGTAGAAAGGACTAAGTAATGAAAACTTTGGCAGTTTTGTTCTATATTAGTCCCATTTCAAAATTCAGTATAAACCTCGTATTTTTTCATTGTGATCTGAATCTAAAATATGAAAAGATATCTTCATCTTAAATCTGCAGGGACATTGTAAGTAGTTTGCCTTTTTGTTTTTGTTTTGTGTTTTTCTCATTATTACTACCTATAATTATGAAAGATTTTCAATTTATGTGTATACATTTTTCTGCCTTCTCTTCATATACCTCATCCATTTTTAAATATCTAAAACATTATTCTTCGTATTACAGCAAAAGAACTCAAAACAGCAAGATTACTAAAATGCTTGGATTTTAATTCTATTAGTCAACTATATTTTAGTTTTAAAAGCTAATAAAGAAGAGTCTTCTTACACTAAAAAATCTGTACCAAATATTAGTGTCTGAAGAAATAAAAGCCTGAAAAATAATTTTTTCCTGGTCTTTGTCTGAAAACTGCTATTGTTGTCATAAACACTATTTTTTAATCTAGCTTTGCTGCAAAACTTTGCATGCTGAATGTGCACCAGCTGAATATAGATATAGATTTGATATAGATATAGGTATGGATATGGATATGGATATGAATATGAATATGAATATGGATATGGATATGGATATGGATATGGATATGGAGATAGATAGATACATAGATAGATAGATAGATAGATAGATAGATAGATAGATAGATAGATAGATAGATAGATCTTTCAGTTTTTTAAGATTTTATGCATTTTTCTGAGGCTCCATGAGAACAAATTTGTTTTGTTGTTTTAGGTTTTTAGACCTCAATATTTTCTCTGGAATTTAAAAACAAGTTAGAGATCATACGCTGAGATAGTGCCATCTACTTTGATCTCTCTTCCCATTATGATTAGAGGCAGATTAATTGAATTATTTCAGATCTTTGTACAGAAGAGAGAGGTATTGAAATCAAGGGAAGAGCACATACCCTGTATCAGAATTTTGGGATAAAAAAAAAGCTAAGCAAACAAATAACAAGATCAAAAAATAAAGCTAAAACAAAAAGATAAAACTCTCCAAACTCATCACTAACAAGAAGTCAAATCCAATTATAACAAATCATCCTGAAATACATATTTTTATATAACATTGTCTTTTCAATTAAACATGGTATTTAGACAAAAAAAAAAAAAAAAAAAAAAAAATCCTCCAGATCATATTTTCTTTATTTCTGAAGACAGCAAAGGCAAATATGGATAACTGTAGGGACTCCTTCTCTTATCAATGATTGTGGGTCTTGGGTTGCTCCAGACTGAAGAATAAGTCATGCTTGCAGAAATCTGGGAGTTGGACCCCAAGTCAGCACATGTGGTAACTGGGGGCCACATTCCAGCAAGAATGCCTGATGGGCTTGAGTAGTTCTTAAGATCAGAACTAGAGCATATTTATCAGCAGTGAATTATTCAAATGCAAAGGAAGTTTCTGACAACTTACATAGTATAACACTTCATCTGATCTGATCCCACTCTTTTTTAGTGGAGTTGAGACAGAAGTGTGTTGTTGCAACACCCTACTTCAGAGATGAAGACCTCTTAATACAGTCTCTTATTGTGCTGAATTTCAAATGAGATACAAAATAGGAGATACAGAAGCAAATTATAGGAAAGCTATATTAATGTAGGTGTCCGTACAATAGTATCCAACAGGCTGAAGAGAATTCAATATATCAAATAATGCATTTATAACATCTTTAAATATTTTCTAATCAATATATATCTATATATATCCAAAATTCACCTTTAGATTTGTAGTTCATAATTAAAAAATGCTCACATAACTGGTTTTTCATTAAGATAACAGGTTGCTCCAAATGCCAAGGATATTGGTAGAAAGTTTTCCATAAACCTTCTGGGTTTTTGATTAACAGTTAAATAGACACCCAACAGGGAATTCTGGAAAAAACAAGTAATGTCTCTCCTTTGTCCCTCCAAAACTAAAAAGTGACAAAATAAACCGTAAGACTCAAGTGCTTGAAAAACTCCTTGACAAATCCTATGACAATTGTTGCCTTTCCCTCTCATAGTCTCAAGCCATAGTCTTTATTTTACTAACACCAGGGGTTTTTTTAAACTTAATGCTAAGGATTTATTTCCATTATGCTTTTCTCTGACCAGCAAGGCTGCATACATGCCCTTCTCTGAATCAGGGCTCACAGCATTCCCATCAATAACACGAAGACACTAATTAGTTTATTAAGGTCCATGAATAAGCCTAGTACTTACTTTTGAAATTTTATGTAAATATTTAAAAATCCAACATTTAAAAAATCCACAATTTAAATTTAAAAAAAAAAAAAATCCTAAAATCCACCAGAATACAATAGGTTGTCCCAACATCTGGAACTTTTTAAAGAGAATTAATTTATTTTCACATGACTGTGGAACAGCTTTATTGGTATGCAAAAATTAGTCAAAGTGATTAGAATTGTATTTTAAAGACATTAATAACATTATTCTTCTATAAGGAATCTACACTTTAGACTAAAATGCAGTTATTTCCTACTTTGAAAAAAGCACGAAATTATATATTATGTTTAGAAAAGTAGTGTAATAATCCTGATTTTGAGAACTAACGTGTTCAGGTAATTACTTGCTTTATTAATGGATTTCAGGAGTAACCATATTTTAGTCTTGTGAACAAATTAAAATAGGCCTTATCTTATTACTGTGAAAATCCTTCTGTGCTCTATCTGGTACATTGGTAATTAAGAATTTAGAGGCCCTTTGCCTGAATCTCCTCAGTGAAGTAGGTAAAATCATAGAGTATGTGACTGTCTTTATAAATCCTCTAGATTATAGATATCATGCCCAGTGTTTATTAATTTCAAAAGTTCTGGGAACACAAGCATAGATAAATTCAAAGGCACTGCCATTTCACAGTCCCCATTCATGGATAAAATAAATGCAAAAAGAAACTTGTTCTCTGATAACATGGAGTATGAGCAGAGTTAAACTTAAGATCTGATATATTATTCTCTTTACATATTTGAGAAGGCTGGCAAGTGAGGTCATGTTTTTTTTACATGCCTTGATAACAATACAGTGACGAGCAAGAATTAGACACAAGGAGCATTTAAATAACTAACTTTTAAGTGAGCAGAAAAATAAGTTGTCCAGGCTTTCCTACATAATTAATTAAGGTAATGCAGCACTTAGAAAATTTATTTGTTAAAATCTAGAATAATGAATAGGAAACTCTGAAAACACAGCCACCTAAAAGCTTCCATCTGTATCTGCAGCAGCTGAGACAAAGGCTGAAATTCCACTGGCCCTAGGGGTTCTGGGCTTCCTAGAGGTCATAGTGTTTGAAAATTCAGTTAGAACTGATGCAATAAAATGTGTTACAAAATTTTCTTATTCTAACTAGCAGCTGTACTTACTGAAGAATACTTTGGATGGAAGGGGCAGTTATTATTTAAATTCAACATTCCTATTTCCAACTACTGTTCTCTTTTCTGGTTGTGCAGGATACAGCTTGATCATTGTTTTAAAAAATAGGCTGTTCATAGGTAGCAGGTCAAGTGATATTCCAACAGAATTTGAACATCCAAGAAGTTTCACAAAGCTCAAGTATTTTTCCTTTCATTAACACTTGTTCTTTCTTAAATAACCATTGCATTTCTCGATGAAGAACTGTGATTAATGAGATCAGAAGAATAGTCTAAAAGACTCTTGTTTAATCAGCTGAACTGGTCTCTAGGCAAATTCCATTGTTAGGGTGGCATGGAAATATATGTTTGGAAACATCTTTTCACTCATTGTCCATTTTTCTTATTTTCTTCTTGCACTTGACTGACTTGATTATAACCATATTTTTCCCTGATCCTGATTACTTCCTGGCTGTTTGATTAGTGTTGCTTAGCATTTTAATGAGTTCTGTGACTTCATCTAAAGCCAATGTACTCATGGAAACAAGAATAGGCAGAGAGAAGTTTGGGAAAGTGGTTGATGTTAATTATATTATTTAGGATCTGAATTTTCAAAGAGCTGATAACTTTGCGAAGAACTATAACTGCCATTCAGCTTTTGTGAGGCCTTAAATACTACAAGCCAGTGAAAAATAATCAGAGTTTAACCTAAGCCAAAATGTTATTTTTATAAAAATACATTTGAACTAAGAATGAACTAATATTTTTTTCATCTCTTCCTGCTTTGCAGATTTATATCATAATCAGCTGTTTTTTATTACTAGTATATCCAAGAAAAAAATCAAAACTGTATGATGTATAAAAAGAGATGGATAGGACTTCTGCAATATGTTACTTGCAGTTTCATACTTTTGCATTTAAAAAAAGAAACCCATAAGTTTTTTCTGGAGTTTTATGAGAAGTTTATTTGAGGACAAGAAATCTTAGATTCTTCTGATTCTGCTCTGATATAGATCAATCTTCTTTCTGCTGAGCATTATAATTCCTGAGAGAGCATTGTATGTATAAATGGATTATAAAATGCTCATAAATATCATAAATATGTTAGGCTTAAGTACCATGTATTACAGATAATTATAAGCATATAACTAGACAGTTTTACAGTTAACCTATTGATCCATTGAACTTTATAGCAATTTACAGTAACCAGCTGACCACTCAAGAAGTCATATAGAATCCTTTATAATCCTTTATGTGTGGCCATCAATTAAATTTATTTTAAAATAAAACATGATTCAACTGCATATTTGAAACTGCTTCTCATAAATGGGAAGGTTTAATTAGTGACTATTGTTACTGTTTTTATGAGCTCTGATTTATGAGCTTAAATAGCTTTGGGGATTCATGAACCTTGCTTTCTACTTTGTTCTTCTCACAGAAAATTCATCTTTTGATGAAGGAAACTTTTATGGGTTTAGTTTTGGTTTTTGTGTTACTTTGGGTTGTTTTTTGGTTTTTTTTTTAAACATATGAATAGCTCCTTGAGAAACATTAGTGCAACCCATATATTACAGAAAAAAAAATACCAGTACACTACTAATGAATTAAGTTTTCACAATAGGCTCTTATTAAAAATACTCAAAGACAATGTACAGGTCACAAGAATCATCAGAAAAGGAGTGTAGAAGATAAGAAAGTACAATTGATCTGAAATGTCTGAAAAGACATTTGTACTCATTTATTGGTTTATTTCTTTTATTCCTCTACATAATTCCCAATCATTATCAGGAACTTCCCCCATTTATTAATTTTAACTGAAGATCAGAAAATAAATGTAGCATAAAGATTGTTCAATCAATATGTTTTTTCTTCTGAAAAGCACAAAAGGAAGCTTGAAAACTGTTCCATTTTTTTACTTAAGTGACCAATACAACTGATCTCACCCACCCCTAAAAATATTTAATTTTGGAAAATGATAAATTTATGAACATACTTCTGCCCTTTAGAATTGCACAGCAATACTGTGTGTGAAAACACATTTATAGACCCTAACAGCATTGTAAGTGCTTAACCATAATTTCTTATTATTTCTGTTGGACTTTACTCCAGGGATCATATATCTATTTAAAAATTAATTTTACAGATGCAAGGGTTTTTTTGGTCTAAAGAAATTTCAGATCCACATTTGTTATGCATATTTGACCTCTGCCCTTCATTCTGAGTCAGAAAAGCTGTGAGGCTGTTGTCTTTCTCTGTCAAAGTGAGTAAAACAGACAGTTGCTCCATTAATGAGAAATTCAGCTATTGAGCTGATCTCTTCTCCACTGCCATTGATTTCTGTTCTTTGTTTTGTCATTTGGACCTAAAACTGTCAATAAGTTATTGACTGAAGGATAGAAAGTCAATCATTTGTATTCTCCTTAGAGCTTGTGAAAATGGAATTTATCTTTATATGCATTGGTGTTTTACTATTAAATTCTGATCCTGTAATAAAGCTATTTCTAGTCATTCTGGTTTGAGAAGTTTATGATTATGCAAGATAATTTTCAATGCATTTAATTTACAGATTAATGACTTCTATATGGAAATGGAGAACAACTCAGAATTAGATATGTGTAAACCATCTTACATAGTATATATTTTACCAACAGATTAAAATAGCTCCTTTGGTAATATAGCATTTTACATCACTGCAACAATGCCCAAATTGCTATTAAGTTTTATTTTGGGTCCTTTTTAATTCAAGGAATAAGTAAACAAAATACAGGATCTAGAAGTCACTGGAAAATCTATCAACTACAGATTTCAGTGTGGTATAGAAGAGAGGGTTTTAAGCAGAAAGGATGATTTGAGAAATTTTTTACTATATAGACTCATAAAGAAGTCATTGTTATATTAAATTTTCTCTTTGGATTACTAGTTACACGTGCACTTTGAGGAATTATGGATTCTCTGCTGGATGGCCTCAGATTTACAGATGTATCTAGGTCATTAGCTTTTCAAGTAGCACTTTTTTCACCTCTGTGAGTAATGTTTTATGATATATTTTACTTGATCTCTGAATTGAATCCTCTGGGTAAACAAACAGAAAGAAGCAGAAGCCAAAAAACCACAGTAAGCTATATAAGCCTATTGGCAAAGAACACTGAGCATGTTTTCATTTCACCATATCCCCCATGTCAAATAGGAATGATATTGGAAGCTAGCCTGCTAAAGGCACATGGCAGGAAACAGCCTCAAGCATTTGAGGGAGCTGCTCACTTTGACACACTTAGAGACACAAGGAAGACAACAAAAATAAATACCAATATGTATCAGAAAATACCAATTCTCAAAGAATATGCCAAGAACAGCACAGAGAACATTTACTGGTGATGGTATTGGCTTTGAAATGGGAATCAAAATTTTAGTGAAATGACCAAAAGCAAATAATGGACAAATTTTGTTGGACTTAATTCTATACAAGAACTCCCAAACACTTTATTTTTGCCACTTTACCTTACATCAATCTCTACTTTTTTAGAGAAGTGCTGCCATGGTACTCCTGACTGTAAACACATACAAAAACTTATCCGAATCAGAATCAAGTTTTAAAATCCAGGGAAATTCCATGATAACCTGCATGAGGAAACTCTCAGCAGGAGTCTTTCCTTACTTATATATTTATTTATGCTCATGGTGATGTATAGCTGCATATTGAAAGCATGGCAACTGTATATTGTAAAGGGCAAAAACCCTGCAGGTAAGTTAAGAGGAAAAAGACAGATGGTGCAGTTAAAAGTGAGAAACAAATACGATTATTTAAGGTCTATGGAAGTTATAGCTACCACTTCTGCCTACAAGAATCAATTGTAAACAGCAATTTAGACAAATGAAGAAATAGTTTCCATTCTAGTAGATAAACATGATCTATTACAGAGTTTTATGGAGTTTAAGTACATCGGGTTTTTTTGTATTTTTGGGTCCAGATACTAAGAATGAAAGAGCCATTAGGGTTTTTTTGCAGTTCATTTCTGTTTTTTTTGCCTGGAACACCTTGTTCAACAGGCAAATGTGATCCCAAGTTAAGTCTGCAGTTATTGCTTCTCAGGAGCTCACAGCCAGAGATGTTTAATGACCCATACTATCCTGCTCAATAGGAACTACACTGGTTTCCTAAAACAGATGGGATACCCTTTAGAAATATGTACTTTTACATTATTTTTAGTATTAGAATATTCACTTTTTAAGCAAGTCTACTAGAAAAGATTTCAGAGATACTTGATCTATAGGGGAAAAAAAAAACACAAAACAAAAAGTTTGTCTATAAAATGCTTGCCCATCAGGGAGAGGTTATTTGATCTTAATTTAATAAAATCAATTTGTTCACCATGAAGATTTTGGGCATATAATTCATAGATATTTTTATTTATCAAGACAGCTTTAGCAATCTATTGCAATTAAAAAAATTCAGTTTTTTTCAAATACCAGCTTCACCACCCCTTTTCAGTCTCCTGAAAGTAAGAGCACAAAAGAAAAACCTGTGACCATATCACTAAGAGAAAGACACAAAATCTATGTATCAAAAGATCAGTTTGTCACTGGAGGGCTTCATTTATTTACATTCAAAAGAATATTTTATGAAAATCCAGTATTCAAGATTTGTGGTGATCAAGAAGTGAAACCTGGTTACAGAATTTTATTTGTGCTTAAACATCTAGAGATTTTTACAAAAAATATAAAATTAAAATATCTCTTCTCCTATCTCTTTTAGATAGGAAATATAAAATTCAAGATTAGCACAGGAAAGGCACTCATTTAAAATTAATTCCCCTAATAAATTTTCATGAATCACCAAGAAATACTGAATATGAAGCCTTTAACATAGAAAAAAAATCATTTTTAAAAGCAGTTCTGGATAACTTTTGTCACCGATCTCAATCGTGAATGAGAGTTTATTCTTGTGACAAGGACAATCTGGTAGAAATTAAGGAATTTTCAAGGTTAGCAATTAATTTTCATTTATATCAGAGGTTCCAGAACACCAAAGAGTGCAGGAAATATTACAAAGTATTTTTACTTTCATGTTTTTCACTTGCTTCCAACTGTTACTTTTGTAATCTAAAAAAAAAAATAAATAAATTCATCTAGAGAATCTGAATCATAAAACTCTTTTGTCACATGTAAATATGTAATAAGTGACATTTAATCAGTTTTATTGTTTAAATATTATGCACAGCTGTCAAAACACCATCAGGAAAAGTGCCAAGATTTTTGTCAGTCATTGCACAGATTGACATAGAATCCTGTGTGAAATGATTTATGTTATATAGATATAAACATATAAGGATCTAAACAAATACCTTCATTCAGTGAACAGTGAAGAGATCATCAAGCTTTTAATACTTCTGCATCCTAATTTAAAAAATGTATCAGTGCAATAATTTTCTCCAAAACTGAGAGAATTGTAAGTGTTTAAAGGTACTGGCTAAAAGTTGGGGGATTATAATATGTTTTAGTTGTGGTGATTAGATTAACATGAATGAAAAGCAGGTGTGGAAAGCTGAAATGTGAGCAACCTGAATTCTGAAGCTGCAATTATAATGCATCCTTTTAACCTGGGTCTGGGAATCATCAAGTATGGTCCCAAGAGAGTGGGATCAGCTCTACTTCTATTATGAAACACGATACATGCTTTCAAACTGCTTGCAAACTCTTCCCAAAATGAATTAAATATAAAGTACTCAAAACACTACTTTGTGACTTTTTATGTAATTTTAAATAGATCTTGCTTCCTGATCAATATGCTCCCATTTGTTGACATACACATGTGCCCAGTTCAAGATATGGATATTTAACTCTTATCATCCCTGCCTGATTTGCAGCACGATGCATGAAACAAATAAAGTGAGATGAGATCACCCTGTGTTTGCCATTGTAACTTCATGAAATTGCATTTCAGTTAAATAGATTTGGCACCATTTCTTAAGAAAGCTATTAATCATTTTGTGCCAGGAAAAAAAGGTTTCAGAGAGAAATTTCCCTTAAGGGAAGTCAGTGGGAGTTGCTGTTATCAAAAATTAATTTGTCAGCAATCTTCCAAGAATCACAATCTTACATGGCAATTCCTACAGAAAATACTGCCCTACTGAAAACTACTCTGCCACTTGAATTAAAATAATGTATTTTTATCAATTAGCTGAACTTTTAAATTTAATTTGTAAACTCACATTGCATATAAATTTCCTTTAAAAATTATAATCATAAAAAATTCATACTCATTGTTTGACCTATTTTTTTTTCCTGAGATAATTATGTGTCTATACTATACTTATTTTTGCTATTCTTTAGGGCTCTGTAGACCATGTTTTCTCTGATCATTTTCATCATTCTTCTCTATTACCACTCCTTGCTAAAGACAAGTATTTGTTGATTTCATTTCTCTGTGAATTATAGGGCTTAGAAATGATTTGTTGCAAAATGCACATAAATTTCTGATTCAATTAAAATACTTATTTTCCTCTTACTTAACCATTGTTAATAGCCAATTTTCTGAGAAATTTGGGTTGCCCATGTTGCTGTAGGTATTGTTATCAGTAACAAAATTACATTGTCAAAGAACTTGTTATCAGAAGGCAAACAATTTTTGTTTTATCTTTACTGACCTTAAGCACTACTGTCCTTTTTACTTTCTTCAGGTTCCAATCATATTTGTATCTTATTTATCTTATCTGCAGAAATAGACAAAATATCCTACTCAGGAATGTGGTCGGGTAGACAGCATATTTGTTTCATTTCAGACTATACAACAGCTTTTCCAAATGTCAAAGTATTACTGTTTTCTAATAACACCAGTGAGGAGTTTCCCTCTACTGTAGAAAACTTTCACGTAAAACCAAAACTGCCGTTTCCTTATGCGTCAATTTTTCTTTATTTTATAATCATTTTGGTAAGTTGCTGCCAATACAAAAAGGACAGACATAACATTTACAAAAACATGTATTTTTATTCCAAAGCACTGACGCTGTACCAGTGCATTTTTTGTTAAAACACTCATGTATTCTTTCATACATAATATAAACCTCAGACCCAGCAGCAAGACACAGCAACAAGACAACTCCCAAATATCTAGAAGTTTCCAATCAACCCCTCTAAGTTCTGATAAATATTTCACATAAATATATACAGTTCAAAATTCACAAGTTTAATGGTTTTTGCTGTAGCATATGAAGATTTTGACATTATTAGTTATTTTTAAATTATTTAGTTTTTCTTAGCAAAAAGGCATTCAAATCAAGGCCATTTTTTTGCAGAGCCATTTTCAATGGGCAGGTTGTATAAATTCACATCATTACCCTATGCTCAGCAGCAACATGAAATGCTGGCCAGGCCAAATAAGTTTTAAAAAGTCTCAAAAATCAGTTTTTTGTTTTATTCACAAAAAGACGCTTGGCGCTGCATAAAAGGGTCTTCACTAATTTGTAGATAACATGAAAATACTGTTGGGGTGTATCCTAGAGACTCATTCAACCTCAGAAAGAGGACCCTGTGATATCAGGACCCTGTGATAATGCTGTTTGTACTGACTGGCTGACTAATCAACTATCAAGTGAACAGTGTTTTTCAAATGGTGTGAAAGACAAGGGTAGCATACTGAAAAAATGTTACCGATGGACATGGAGACTCCTTTCTTGGGAAGATGGCACAACACCTGTTTAAGAGAAAGATCCTACTTTAAAAAATATATCCTGGCATAAACAGGAAGACCAGATGCTCGGAGATCTCATCTAAGCAGATGCAGGTAAAATCCAGGAGCAACATCCACTTTTACAGCTAACAAATGAGAATATTGAATGATTACAACTAGGTAGTAACATTTATAATTTTTATCTTCTCTTAAAAAACAAAACAAAAAAAAACCAAAAAAAAAAACAAAAAAAACAACAACAAAAAAAAAAAAAAAAAAAAAAAAAAAAAAAAAAAAAAAAAAAAAAAAAAACACAAAAAAAAAGGGAAACTAATTTCTAATTAAATATAACACCTGTTCCCAAAATTGCATAATTTGTCAAAGGTGAAGGTTTTTCTAAATAGTGGATAACAATATATGAAACTGTGTAAATTTCTCATCCAATTTATATAGTACTCAGCCTGATAAGGAGCTTGGGGTGAGCTACCTGCTGTCTCTGAAGCTTGAAGTAAAAAATGAGCCAAAACTCCTATGGAGCTGAGAGAAAATAGCACAGCACAAATCAGTGTCACACGGCTGAATTCTCATCTGGTCCCAAGAACAGTCACCTCACACCTGTTGCCCAAAGAGAGACACCCCTGCCCTGTTCAGGAGAGTGCCAAGACACCAATCAGCTTGAAGCAAAACCATGCCAGAATCACGATTAATATTGCACTTAAAGAGGTAAATGACTTTACCCAGATGCTTTGGCTTAACACCAGTATGGTTAATATATGTATGTTAGTTTTATTTGTGGTGGATATTGATGAAGCCACCAGTGATGAAGACAGTTAAAACTGCTGCTTTCTAAAGAACCTATGCAAGGTTTAGCAGTATCACCTTTAGCATAATTATATTCCTCCAGCATATCATTAGTGTTCACTTACACTGCTCCTCCCAATTATTTTAATTCTATTGCTTTTTCTTTTTTTTTTTTTTTTTTTTTCTTTTTTTCTTTTTATTTATTTATTTTTTAGCAGGTTTCACTTGCTTCTTGCTGACTTACTGGAGAAAATAGAAGAGTTGGAAGGAAGAGAGGAAGTGGTGAGTTCATTAAGAGATGTCAAGCTGGGAGGAGCAGAGCTCTTCTGTTCTGCTATTTAAACCTTCCAAGACAGGTTGCAGTAATGCAATCTCCTTCCTACATTTAGACTCTCCTACTGTCTTGCAGGTCTCATTTTTATTGTGTGAAGCATTTAATCTCTTCCATCTTTTTCCTCATTCATAACCTGTATCCAATTACAGTAACTATTCTTGCTTCCTCATGCCAGCTATATCTTTTCAATATTTATTATTTTCAAATAGTATCTGTTACCACTGACTTTCTTCATATTTTTAGCCTTAAAAAGCCAATTAAAATTCACAGGAGATGATAAGTCTAACTTTTCCACTGTTTTTATCGATTTTCATCTCAGTAAGTTTTTACATGCAAATATAGTCTTCAGCTTGATATTTCAGAGTTAGGGGGAAAACCACAGGCATTAGCACTTCATGATTCCTACTGAAATTTGCCCCAGGTGAAATGTTTGCTTCACTGTAGCTGATCAGAATGATTAAGAGATCAAGTTTAAATAACTATTTTTTATGCTTCATTTGACATCTCAAAACCTGCATGTGCATCTGTTTTTAAGAGAAGTGGGAATTCTGACAGAATTCTGCCTCAAGACAGTACCTCGTGTATTTTAGGCAGGTACTAATTGCCACCCTCAAGTTGGATGAGCTTGAACAAACCTGTAATATCTCTAATTTAATCTATGTGCAATAATTACTTAAAACAAATAAAATTCATACAATTTAAAAGGTGGTGTTCTGGCCTGCAGGTGTTCATAGGGTGAATACATTAAACCCAGTTCAGTATCATTACTGCCTTTTCAAGAAATTTTGGAATTCTATTATATGGAGAGACTGATGTATTCATATGTGTAAAAATGATAGCAATAATGATATTTTATTCCAGCCCTATTTTAAGAAGCACACAAGAAAGTTCCAAACTGTCTTTATTTCCAAGGGTGAGGAAAACAAAGCATTTTGCTGTTATTTTAAATAATCTGAAAATACGAACAAGCCTAGAGACTGTAGCTAAGTGTCTTTTATTACATACTAGTCACTGACCTACCTATTTCCAATTAGATTTAATGCTCAGTAACATAATGTACAGAAATAGAAATATTTCAGAGAAAACATCTAGAAAAGGTTATTTTAAACAACCAGCTTCTAATTTATCCAGTAAGACCTGTATTTTAACAGGAAAAGAATCAAAATGCAAAAGCCTAAAAATACCCTAATATTACTTAGTCCACAGCTGGAGATTTTGACAAGAAATAGGGAGACTGTGCTGACATACAAAGAGAAAAATGGGCTTTTTATACATATGAAATATAAAGTGATAATTTTTTTAGGACTTTTGGTATACACACAAAATTCCTGCTACTTGCTGCAAACACACAGAATTTAATAAAAGAAAAAAACCAACAGTATTTTTTTTAAAGTTACATATTGTACACTTTTTATTTGCATGGAGTTTCAAATTTGTTTTAGAAATGGTGACTTGACAAAAAAAAATGTATTCACAAAATAAAATATATTCAAATTCCTTATTCAGTATAAAAAAGGCAAAATATTTATTTGGTTTGATGGCTGTGGAAGACATAAACGTGAGTCTTTCAATTCAAGGTTTGTGAATGTCCCTGAAAAATGACCTGTACAGCATATTTTTTTCCTGATATATATATAGGCAATAAAGACTTCAATTGTCCTTTCAATGAGTTATTCTCTATCTTATCTCAGATTTTTAAAATAAACCTGGAAGAAAATAATGAATTTTTTTGTAAAATTTCACTGATGTGCCATTAAATATATTTCATCCCATAAAAAGGTTTTATTTTACTCCAATTTTGTTTTGAAACTTCAGAAAGGGTTGGTTTTTTTTTTTCCTTTTTGAGAAATCTGCAAATGAAGAAGCTGATGGTTTAGCCATTTTCCTAATGTGGATTAAAACTCTTTGTTGTGAAGATGACACATGATATTGTGCTCAGCTCCATATGTCAGGAATACAATATAACTTCCCATGCAGTGTTTAGTACAGAGGTCTTCTTCATTTGACAGTATTCCTGTCAATACTATTCTGTGAATTGACAATTTAAAAAGTCTATTTTTTTCCCAATGATTCTTTAACAGGGCAAAGAAATTTTTTTCACATAGGGATTCCTTACCTCTTGAAGATAAAAACATACCTGTGACAGAGAATAGCAGTAGCAGAGAGCCTCACTTTTGTCAAAAACTTCTCATTGACACCTCATGTGCTGACAGGTTGCAGTGCCAGGAGCAAACATGCCCAGAGAGAATCTCTCAACATCCCTTGGGGATCACTCACCCTTGCTGAGGTCTCCAATATCTCAGCTCCTGCAAGAAGGGAATGACAAGGTGGATGGAAATGGAGTCTCACAAATTGGAAATTTATTGTGCCCCCCATTTTCTGCTCCAACGTTTTCCAGGCAAGTCAAAATTTTGTTCCACTCCAGTGTAGTGTCAGATGTTGAATGCAGACTTTTCAAAGATGTAGCCTAGAAGAATAATGTTTCAGTGCTTAGACCTTTTCAGAAAGACACAGAAGGCCTTTGTCATGAAAATTTCAATATTTTCCACAATTCCTATTTATTTTTTTCCAAATTGAAATACCTCTCATATTGTTTTTTCTTGAAATCTGCCTTTCTTTGCCACTCTGTGGTTTCCTTGTAATAAATTATAATTTCTAATAAAATAATATGCTTAGAAGGAACACTATTTAAGCATGAGTGTTACCTGTAGCTTCATTGCAGCATACTGCAGCTCAAAATACCACTTCAGTTACAGAGAGTTTGTGAAATATGTACTTTGGATCAGACAAAATCAGAATGTCATTACTTTGAAATAACAAAGCAGGTAATTAGAATCTGAGAAATTTTAACGAGCAGTGTCTGCTACTAGAAATCCTCCAACAGAGGTAATTTTGATATTAGAAGTGTGGAAAATAAGTTCCTATATCTGTAACTGAGTCTGAATCATCTTTTTGAGAGTTTTTCCAGGGCTGTAGTTGATAAGAGCTCAGAATCATGGTTGTTCTAGAATCAGAATATTGAAATAAAATTCACATACACATTTGACCTTTTTGTCACCAATATTTGATTTGTGTCTAATTACTAACCTTCTAAGAAAATAGTAGCAAATGTGTATTTATTTTCAGCTTTTATTTTAAAATGTTCTTTACATGAAAACATGTTCTTTACAACAAAAATATTTCCTGCATCCATTCCTAAGGTTTTTCTATTAATATGATGTGTATCCACACTTGATAACATTCTGGCTGTGTGATTAATCGCACCATGTTTCAATAATTTCTATGTTTTCACATTTTTGCTCCAGCATTCTTGATTCAAATTCATCCTATTTAACACTCATGCCACTGGATAATATGAAGCTATAGGTAAGGAAAATGTGCTGCTGCAGATGGGTTTACAGCTTCTCAATGGATTCCCTGCAGCTTTTGCTGCATCTTCTAGAATTTAAGTTTGGTAAACAATCAGAAAGTTCACAGAGCATCAAATATTAGGAAAAGCCTTCACTATGTAAGCCATGTTCAGAAATGTTCAGAAGAAAATTTTTTTTTTCTAACAGAAAGATTCCTGTTCATCTCACTGCATTGTTAAATATAACAGTATAATTACTTATGCTGTTAACCAAAGAGCTGCTGATTGTCATAGCAGAACCAATAAGCTATGGCACTTATCCACTGTGACTAACTGTATCTGAAACCCCATTCACTTGAAAATGTTTCTTCAACATAATAGAAATTGTGGCTCCACAGGTTTACAACATTTTAATTTTAAAAGTTTGTTTTTTCTTCAGCTTGTCTTCTCTTCACAGAAGAGGTGTTCCAGCCCTCTGATCACCTTTGTGGTTCTGCTCTCGACTCACCCCAGCAAGCTCATGTCTTTCTTATGTTTGTCACTTAGCATATTTTCATCTAACTTGTATCTTCATATAGCCCTACCACAGCATTAAAGAAGGAGTGTCAGGAAAAAAAAATCTGCATGAAATTCTCTCAGAATTTCTAAATGCTGAAGAAAAAGATCAAGTTATTTTCCCAAAAGGGGCTTATTCACCTGGCATTTGCAAGGAACTACTAAGGGAATTTTCCATCAATTATCTCATATTTTTTTTTATTAATAGCCTTTTCTGGCTATTAAAATTGCCTATGTTACCACAAATATTCTTGTATGCTAGGATCCATGTAGAAACTCAGAGCAGGAAGTAGGAAGAAAATAAGTTCCAAATATTTCTACACACACCCTATTTGGGTTTCACTTGCAGTTTGAACTGTAATCAGAGTTTGAAAGCTCAGCCTTAAACAGTGGCATTTATGGGGGAAAAGTATAGGGATGAAGTAAGGGGGAAAGTCAGTATGAAAACAAGAAGGATTTAAAGTCTTCCTAAATGAGGAAGAATAATTGTTTTTTTTTCCTTTTTTCCCCTCTGACATGCATCAGAGATTTCAGAACAATATATTTACTATTATTGCTATGTTTGCAAAATGTATTATATCAGAAATACAGCTAAAACCTCTTGAAGAAGTGTGTCATAGCAGAAGAGTTGCACAGGCAACAACAGAAATACATAAAGTTGAAGTAACTATTTGGTGAGTTGTTGCTCACACAAGATAGATTCTCTCTGGCCATAAAGTGTGGATATAAGTTTTAGAAGAAAATATAAAAAACCCCAAAACATTAGCACAGTGGGGCATCAAGACCCATTTCAGCACTCTGCAGTAACAGAGTTGAACAAAAATTATGCTATTAAGCTAGCCAGAAGTACAAATTTTGCTTACAGAGCTAGAATTGCAATGTGAAACTCCTGGAGAGGGAAATATGCTTCAGGGTGATTAGTTCTGTCACTGAGACCATGCATCCATAGCCTTTAAACAACTGTGGATGTAAGTGAAAAAGCAGCATCAGTAACTTTACTTCCTTTTGGACAGTAAAAATGACTTAGCAGAAAAAAATGAGACAGTTTCTCATTCTTTAGAGGCTCACAGCAAGTAATGAATTAAGCTTTCTGTTAAAGAAAACTGGGGAAGAGAGATGGCAAGAGTGGTGACCAGCAGGGATGGGCACAGCCAACCTCCCAGTTCCCAGACTGTGCCTCACTTTACCCTCACCATCTAAAGAGAAGTGTTTGATAAAAGCTTTGTCAGCCACTCCCACTTTTCCCAGGAAAGATATTTCATAGCTTTCTACAGTAGCTCGTAGGATTCAGCTGTAGAGGTGACCAGCTCTTTCTTATGGCAGTAGAGGAATCCAAGACAGAGAGTTTAGTCCTCCACACAGCTAAATATAGGTCAGATTTGAATCCATTTTGGTAACTGCCCATATTAATCAGTTGAATGAGCTCTACTTGTATTTTATGATTTCTTGAATACATACTTCAAATATTTTGCTTTCCAAAATGAAGCAGTAGCATTCAAATTGTTGGTAGGAACTGGTCCATGGCCTGTGATCAGGAGTTGTTCAAGTAGTCCTGCTTGATATAAATCAAAGCTATGTCAGGTACCACACTAAAATTTTAAGTGTGGCAAGTGAAGTAATACAGCATAGTAGTCCTGGCACTGTCCAATTTTCCAGTATACAGCAGCCCATATGTCTCTTCCCTTAATCTGTTTAGGCCACTTTAGAGTCTTGTGCTTTTTAATGGATGAACAAACAACAATAAGTTTTTGCCTACGAGGTATACATCAATCACTTTTATGTTAATTGCTGCTAGACAGTGGAAGTCTGCATACAGCTAAGTGGCAAGAGACAAGCCTTCTGCTGAAACATTCAAATAGCCCAAGTCTACTTTTAGCTAGTTAAATATCTAACAGGCCACAAAACACTTCTAGCTAAACTAATGTAGTAAAATCATGTGTGGTAAATGGCAAAGTTTCAGATCCCGCTCACCAAGTAGAAAATTATCTCCATAGTCTTTACATCATCTGGTTACCAATTAATAAAATAATCTGAATTATATTAAAATATCTTTGCAGAGTTAGAATTCCATCTCTGGTGGATGTTTTTCATGCCAGTTTCAGGCTTACAAAAGATTTATTTTAAATGAAGTTGAAATGAAAATACAGGAAAAGTCTTGCCAACAAAACACTGCTATTCCATTTGAAATGTTTCTATTGCTAAATCTTCCATTACATTTTTAGTTTACATCACCATGCAGTGACAACTGGCATAAACCCCAATGCATTTTCTTGAAATTTATGTAATCTGTAAAGAGTCATATCCATGAGCACTGTATTACAGTAACAATAACACATACATTCAGTCTTGAAAATAAATTTTCTCAAAAAATACAGATATTGATGTTAATTTTTGGTAAAAATCAACTAAGAGTTCTCTAAGTGGCACTTGTCATTAATGGCAAGCACAAGGAGTGGTAAGAGTAACTCCTCAGGAAGGCTGGGAATTATTTTCTTTCTGTTTTTCTCACAAAACTGCAAGAAACTAACAGGACTTACATTTCTACCAAAAACCAAGAGGACATTTCTTGCTGTCATTAACAAAGTTATCATGTTTGGGTGACAGAGGCAGACATCATGAAAAGGAACATGCGGTGGCCCCAGTACTTTTCAATGCCATTGATGCATTACTATACAAACAGAGATGTGTCTTGGAATGTGTTGCACCCATTTTCTGTGCCTGCCTCACCCTCTAATTTTGTTGAATTGTCAACACAGTGATAGTGTCAAAGCAGTGATAGAACCTAAAAATGCCTGTTGTCAATTTTATACAGTGCAGATGCATATACCTTGTATTTGTTTCTGGTAGGCTTATTTGGATGGGATAAGAATATATTTATTTGGTGTATTTTCCCTGTAATTACTAGAAAGAAATTTATTCATATTAGCAAATATTCATCTTTTTTCTTTTGTACTCTTTTTTTTGCAGTCTTCATCATATATGCTCTCAAAGTATTTATTTCTTCAAAAAACGCAAAAGGTACTTCAATAATTTTCAAATAGTTTACTGCTGTAGTTTTCATTCTACCACATGGTTTTAGTGAATCTAAAAAAGAAACAAAACAAAACAAAAGAAAACAAAAACAAATTTAAACCCCCCCAAAAAAACAAAAAAAAAAACCAAAAAAAAACCAACAACAAAAAAACAAACCAGATAAAATCAAAATCAAAATTAATTGCCTATGGCAGCCCAAATAACATATTGCATTACTGTTTATAAACACAACAGTATAGCAAAATCAATAAATCTTGCTCTCACAGAACTATTTTATATCAGTGTATGAGTTTTTAAAACATTATTTAATTATTTTTTGAGAACCTTTCCATGTTAGGAAGAAATGTATAAAACTATTTAATCAATAATATGTTTCCCTTTGATGTTATCATAATTTCTTTGCTTTTATCAGGTTGTGAATTGTTTATGGTCAAAAAAAGCTTGCTGAAAGTTTATGTGATTTATCAGCTTTAAGCAGGAGGGTTTTTTTTAGAAAGTAAATTGAAGACTTGGGCTCTCATCCAGGCCATCTGAAACACGTAGTTAATTATAAGTACAGTAACAATGTTCTTAAAACCATGCACAAAAAACAAACAAACAAACAAAAGCCATTTTATTTCCTCTGTCTGCATCAAAACTTAAATTAGTAAGAAATGCCAGTCCTGTTCTGTCTTTTTGGTTTTTTTCCTTCCCTTGTTACTTGGAAAACCAAAATATTCTTAATTGTGATATACTGCTAAATTCTATGGAGGAATAGAAAAGTTTTGCCAATTCATACTGAGAACTGGGTAGACACCTGGAAACTTTATTTTTAGTTCTCTACACATCAGCTCGTCACCATTTTTTAATACATAGTTTACACTATAATGACACAGTAAGTGGGAGCCTCAGTCACTGTCTCCCTGCTGATGAAGCAATCAAAATGCACCTGTTTTCTACTGGGAAAAATGCAGCAGTAGTTGTGGTGGCTTTTTAACCTGCAGTATGGTGATAAACAAGTATGCTGCAAACATTTGAATTGGACAAACTTTCTCTTACTGTTTGCAAATTGAACATGAGCAGCAGGACACTGGCTCATGCATTCCCCTGTGTGATGACAGACCATGCACTCACAGGTAAAAAGTTATAGTCATGCTCAGCAAAGAAACTCCAATAATTTGACCTATGGGAAATACCTTCTTGATTACAACCTCAGCACTGGTGACATGAGGATCATGCCCTGGCTGAAAAGAGATTTTGCTGTCTATAGAAAAATATCTGACATCTTCTCTCTAGCTGCAGCCAATCTCTGATACTTTGTACTATTTTGTCATCCCATGGCACAAAGGGAATAAAAGCAGGATAAAATATTCTTGGACCTAGTAGCTGTGTAATGAAAGCCAAAAGCTTTAGATTAATACTTTGTCACACATATCACATCTAACACAACCAGGAGAGAGAGATGACTCTGTTAACCTCTCTTGGGTGGGGGACACCCACAGACTCATATGCTTTAGTCTCTGACAATATCATGATCCCTTACACATCCTACAGTTGTTTATATAAGCTTATGTTCTCTGTTACAAAAAAAAAAAAAAAAAAAAAAAAAAAAAAAAAAAAATAGAAAGAAAAACAAACATAAAACCAAAACATTGGTTCTTTTTGCTTGCAATCCCATGGGCTGAACGTGAAGTATTTTTTTCTATATGCTAGACACCCCCTTATTACTAAAAATATCTGAGTTGAGAAGTGATCAGCTAGTCTTTGAGATCTTAAAAGGCTGTTTTTCTGAAGGGAAAAAAAAACCACAAACAAACTGTTGCTAGTTTTAAAATATTTTATTTTTTGATTTATACACATTTCTTAAAGGAGTCAGAGAGGAATATCTCACTTCCCTGAACTTTCTTGAAAACCCCCACACTTAAAATTCTACTTGCTATGAATTTCATGACCCATTGTGATCTCATAGGAATCCTGACCATTTTTGCTTTTTACTTTTTTCTTTTCCTGAGGAAAAGGTTTGCTTTTGTTTTCCCTTGTTTCCTTTATGACATTAATGGATCCAAAGACAGTTCCAATTTTCATTGCTTTAAACACTGTGTCCTAGACATTCCCTTAGCAGGTCAAATGCTGAGGCCCTGCCAATCTGATTTGGGATCTGGACATGTCCCAGCGACACTAAACTAACATTCAATTGTTCCCTCCTTTAAACTAAATATGGACTACATCCAGTCACACTAGATAACAATAATATCACACACAATAATGTTATGCACAAAAGAATTCTTAGCATATTCTTAAAGCTATAAGGTCAAATACCAGAAAAATTAGGAAATACCCGATATAAATTCACTAGTGTTTTTCTTTGTCCTACTATTTAAAACCATCTTTTCATGTTCCACTGACTCTTGCAGCAAACTGTGAAATAAACAAACCCAAGTATTTTTGCACCCCTCAACTCACAATATGACCGTCTGTCTAATTCAAGCCATAAAATAAAAAAAAAAATTATTAAATATTTTTTAACATTTCTATGGCAGTGATCACTACAGTATCTGCATGTTCTATAAATATTAATGGGACTCTTCATGGCATTTTAGTAAGAGGAAGGGGTGGTGATCTTGTTAAATAAAACTGAGGGGAATTACAAAGAAGCACAATTTGAAATCAAACTTATTAACACAGTTAACATTAATGCATTTTCTATTTCCAGAGCAGTTCTTACAGACGGCAACTGCAGCTGTGAGCTCTCAGCAGTTCTGAAGATAACCTTCCCCAAGTTAAGCCTGCAGAAAATTATAGAGATGAAATTAATATGCAGTCTTTTAAAACTTCAGCTTTCTATGGCTTAAAATATTGCCACAGATGTTTTGTAGTAGAGGTAGGAACAGTGTTCATTCATTAGGACACTATTTATTACTCTTAAACATCCTCTGACTACTTATTCAGTAAACCATTTGTGGTTTTGCAGGAAAAAAAAGGATGATACAAATGACAGTCTTTCATTCCCTAGCACTGATTCACACTGAAAGTTTGCCATGATCTCGTTGCAATGAGTTTGACATAGTTATCATAGCACATGTATTTGAATAAAGACTCCATTCTGAACTTCCATTCTGTCTTGAACTTTTGGCTGCTCATCTCAGTCTCATTTTCCTCACACAGAAAATTCTGATTTTGTTCTTCTCCTCAGACTCCTAAGTTCTGAGTAAGGCCAGTCCACACTAAGAGTGTCTCCCTTTTGTAATTCAGTCCCTCTGTTTTAGGCTAAAACGTCTTTCTCTTCCTTGCTGTGAGGATGGGATCTGAACAAGAGATAAAAGTTGGCATCCACAGTCATGGAGTGGCAAAGGAAATCCTTTGCCTCAGGCTGACACCAGCATAACACCACCATGATATCTTAGTCACTGAAATCTTAGAAGTCTTACTTCTCATATAAAACCTGTGGTTTTTCCTAAAGCTTCCTTACATCACAAATTTGAGATTAATTTTATCAGAGACAGAAAGCACAGTTCTGGTACAAATTCCACCTTCCTTACTGCATCAAGGTACTGGATTGAAAGATTTTCAGAATTTACATTGTGAAATTTAATGTTCTCCATATTTATGGAGGAACATTTTGTCTGATTTTCTTATTAGAAGAATAGAAACCAAAAATATATCTGAGCTGCCACAGAGGGCTATCACAAATTCTGTTTCATAAGGTTTAGAATAACAAGTTTTAAAATTACCAAAAGCAAAATCAGACAGCTTTAATGGGAGCATCCCTACTAACTTCAATAATAATACTTTTAAAGAGATTAATGTCAATTTTTTTCCACCAGTACAGATGTTGCTAGCCCCATGTTAAAGATTTATATGTTCTAGAAGAAAGAATTGAAGCAAAGGCCTTTAAGGAAGATTCCTGGGCACAAAGCACAATTATTTTGTTGTACTTGAGTGCCAATTAAAATTAAAAGTCAAATTCTAAATCGACTCTGTCATCCAATACTTCTGTTGCTTGACTGTGTTGTGACAGCAGGCTTACTGCCTGGCCAAGTTGGCTAAAGCTCACTCTCATACATACAGTGTGCTGCCTATTTCCCAGACCTTTTTCAGGGTGCTTCTGCAAGGCCAAGTCTTGCACAGCCTCTTCTAGGAACTGCAATTTGGTTAAAAAGCGTTGCTTCTCCTTTATTCTTTAGTGATGCACAGGAAATAGATCTGCACCTCCAGGAAAACCAGCAGCCACTCACCTACCACAATGGGAAAGGAGATACCACAGGCAAGAAAGGAACAGGCAAATTTTAAGCCCTAGTGCTCTGTTTTCTACTGAGCAGCATTGTTGCATCAATGAACAGCATTGTGGATTTTGTTGTTTTGCAGAAAGGCACAATTGTTTCTGTGCTTTATTCTACTGTTAGTTTTTCAGCACTTAGGTCTTCTCATAAATGTAGTTTTTAGTCCCTGCTGTGCACATTTCCCTATAGCCTTTTTGTTCTTTTGTCACCTAGACAGGCATCACCTGATTCTTTAAATAATGTTGAAGCAGATATCACCAATGCAAGTGATTTAAAGATATTCCTGAAAATGTAAATAACATTTGACTAGTTTTAATGCATTCCAATAATTTCTATTTTCCTGATAACCTCCCTCAAACTAATATAGTAGTACTTTCATAATATCAAAGCCCCATCTTTTCAGAAAATGTTAATACATCATTTATTAGTTTAAAAGTAACAACTTAACACTCATTTATTTAGGCAAATAGACTTTCAGTTATTTCTGATTTAGTATTAAAAAAAAACCAAACAACATTTCTGGAGGTATTATCACCATTACCACATTACACTAACTCTGCTTTTTGGTTTCTACAATTAAAAACAAAACAAAAGGTTTAATAAAAGACCCTTGCAAAGTGTGGGAGAATAGAACAGATAAATCAAAGACACAGCATATTATATATTATCCTAGCATTTTCTTAAATTTAATGAAAAATTAACATTCCTATTAATTATTTGCCTCATAAGCTATTGGTGTTAAGGATAATTTTCCAAAGCATGTATTTATAGGAAACTGGCATTTCATCCTGTAGCTATCAAATGCTGCCATATGTGCTGCCTTTTGTAGAGAAATCTTCATCTATCTTAGGAAACATTTGTTAAAATGTAAAATAAATACAATTGAATGGGCTTCAACAAAATAAAATGTTAATATTTTCTTTTAATTATTTGGCATTCAAGCTTTTATGCCAGCTTCATCACTATTAGACTATGTGAATGTCTACTCATTTTGGATTTTCATCTATGCATTTGTGTTTTGGATTCATCCCAATCGACTTAAACCAACTAAAACTTAGGTATTTGGCCTGAAAAGGTCATCTGACCATGCAGTCACACCTAGTCACCATTTAGTCATTTAAGCTCCCCCAGAGGATGATTCATCCCACCCTCAGATTGCTGTCTAAAATAGAAAGGATGAATTTTCTATGAAGGTTCCTACTGGTGGTAAGTTAAAACACTTGCTAACAATGATTTGTTTGTTTTATTAAGTTTACCTCATGATAGAGTTTTGTGGGTGCCAGAAATGACTGGGGAAAGCACACACAAGTGGTATTCTCCTCTCCTTCACAGAGGAGAGCCACATAGGTCTGATTGCCCATGGCAGTCACTCCTGAATACCATGGTACCTCACTGGCTAGTACCATTTCTTTTTCAAGCTCTATTTTTTTTCTTCCTAATATTTTGTTATTTTAAAACATTTCATATCTGTTTTAATGTAGATAAGGGATAAAGGTGAGCTGCTGATAATAGAAGATAATAGATAATAAGGCATCTCAATGTGGGACAATAATTGGAGTCAGAGGACAGATTTATGGTATTTGATTCCACAGTAATTAGAATTAAAGCTCACATGCTTAAAAGCTTGCCAATGCTGACATAACAAGAGTCATGTGTCTAGATAGCCTGTATCTACTTGAGGAATTTTGATATGGAATTTAAATATAATGCAGCTAGGAACTTTATTTTACTTTCACCTTTTTTGTGGCTGCAAGTAAACCCAGGTTGCAGGGGTGCAAGTATGTCAGAGATAGGTACAGTTATTTAGATAACAGAAAACTCCCCACCTCAAATTATGTCTGATTTTCAGAGTTTGAAAATGAGAATATTTTTAATATACTTGTTAAAATAATTAGTATATGAATATTTTAACTGTCTGATGAAAGACTGATTATCTGCAAGAACTTTGATGACGCTCATGGAAGAATAATGGTGCCAAGACTTCTTTGTTATCATGGCTGAAATCTTTCATTAGGAGCAGCTGATACTACAAGTACAAAAACTGCAAGCTGAATAGACATAGCAATTAAATAAATTAAACTCTTTTTTTTTTCATTATGTATTAAAGATGTCTGATGAAAGCATTGATGCAGATAATTTATCTGAGATGTTTATCTAGTTCAGTCTGTTCAAAACTGTTTGTGGCCACAATGCACAGAAAGGTGCATTTTGGTGCTTTTGTTAGGTTAAGGTATTCAAATTACAAAGGACTTATAAATGTGTGTCTTTTTCTGACCTAGACTTTCAAATAAGTTTCTGACTTCACTTCTTTCCTTAAGTTTATTTACACTTTTTCCTGTGTATTTATAACCCAAAACATCTTCAATTTCTTCATGGTCTTCCCACCATCCTGTCTATTTCTTTGCAAAAATTTCTACTAAACCTCAGCAAAAAGCATTGTTTTGAAAAAGATAATTCTCTACCCAGCTCTGAATTGAATTTTCTCAGCTTACAAACCTCTTCTCCATTTAATGTTCTTTTGTAGTAGCTATCGAGTTAAATTTTTATTCTCTGGATCTTTGGTTTGATTTCATTAAAGAGCCTAGCCCGAGTGGAGGAACAGCTGAGGCTCATCACGATGTGTCAGGGTCATTGTTCTTAGCTGAAAAAGAAGAAAACAGAATAGAAAATAAGCCATGGATGCCACTGTAAGGAAGGGGATTGGAGACAAAGTAAATGTTACACAGAAGCATTCTCTGAGGGATTAATAGACAGCACAAGAAAATCAACTATGATAATTCTAAACTTGAACAGGTAAAGGGAGTACTAAAGAGGATGTCAAAGGAATTGCAAAGATTTGTTCTTTCCCACCTCTAAAGCTTTGTCTTATCTTGATGGGGACATGGGGAGAAGCAGATGTGCTTCATCTTAGATGTTGGAGTTATATCCCAGGACTTATGCTCTGTCTTTAAAATTCTAGCTTATTTCAGCAATAAACCTGATATAGGACTTAATGTCTAAAAGTGATATTGAAGAAAGCAAACAAACAAAAATAAAGAAATATCTACATTATGTCTTTCTGGGATTTTTTTTTGTTTTTTTGTTTGGTGTTTGGTTTTTGGAAGTTTTTTCGGGTTTTTGGGGGTTTTTTTGTTTGTTTGTTTGTTTGTTTTTTGGGGTTTTTTTGTGCATCAAAAATGAGCAAAAACATCCCCTTTTTCACTTGAGCCCTATAAATATATTTGTTTACATTAGAAAAAATAACATTCTCATCTGTTTTGGTTAATATCGTTATCTATGACTTATGCATTGGACTCAGAAATTACTGGTGACTTGTTAAAAAAAGGTTTTAGTAAGTCATTGCTAAACTGAATGAATTATGTAACATATTAGGTGAAATTCATCTCTATCTAAAGTAATAAACTTCTAACAAAATGATAAAAAAAAACCCCAAGTGTTTGTGCAATGAGAATCCATAAGATTTTATACTTCTTGGCACTGAAAACATTATCATTTAAATGTAGCCACTAGACCACATCTTCTATCTGCTCAAAGGAGATTAGTTCATTTTATCACCAATTTTATGCCTATACCCATTTGTTTATTGTTATCTGAGTTTTTATTTATTGTTATCTGAGTTTTTCTTGTTATCTCGTTTTTCTTGTTCAGGTATCTTAAATAAAAAGTTATCCAACCCTGGGAGAGAATAATTTTTTAATTTCTCCATTTCATAACTACCTGGATTAGAGATATCTGCATTGGTTTAAATCAAGAACTGAAGTAAAGAAAGAAGAATTTATAAGAATTTTTTTCTTGTTTTTTAGAAATTCTACTGTAAGTTTCCTGAAAATCACTTCATTATTAGAATTTTTGGGTTTTTATGGTAGATCTGAGTTCAGTCTGCAGAAGGAAATCCAGAAGGGTGGGTGAGATAGTATTACAATTTCTGGAAAGAGTTAATGTCCTCAGAACAGGATCAAGAACAAGAAGAACTAAAGCAGATATGCCTGAAATAGTATCTTTAAGACACTAGTTGGTGATTTTGTAGATTGAAATAAACATATGGAAAGAGAGTAGTCCCTGCTTCCAGGATATTAACATATTTTAGGTAATAATTGTGGTGCATCATTAAAGGGATGAGTTCTCTCTCCACTCATCTACTGCAGAAAAGGTGAAGAACAGGTGTTATTCTAATCAAAATAAATTTAAAAATTGTATTTTGAGAAAAATCTCCATTTTGACAGCATGTGGTAGTTCATTCCGGGACAAAGTGTTGGATAAAGCCCTTTTCCTGTTACATGTTCCAGAAGGACTCCTGCTCAGCATTCTTAATACTGAACTATATTTGGTCAGGAATGAAAACAGCATCTCAATGGATTTGTTATAAAGCTTCATCTGTAAATGTCCATGTGTTTTCTGGGAGCTCACATCACTGCTGTGTTGTCTGACTGAATGCCAGAGAACAGCACTCTGACAAACTAAGTCCATTTATTAACACATTAAAGTCTCAATATCTCTGTACATACACTAAGTTCTCCTCTATTAAGAGCTCATTTTTAACTCAATAGCTGCACAGCAGTGTTTGTATTATTCTGCAGCAGTCCTGTACAAATAACAAGGACTAGTCTTGTGCTTGTATTGCAGATTGTCTTCTAATATTTAGTGAGACTAGATGATAAATTTCTATATAAAAAATTAGATTAACCTCTCTGGTTTTTTATTTACTTCTGATAGATCCACCTATCAAGCCAGTCTACAAATCCCTAAAATTCTCTATATTTCATGTGACAAATAAAGCACTTTTGTTATAAAGGAGCAGAAAGTCTCATTCATGACCATCAAATAAACTATCTGGGTACTGTTTATCTGGACAATCAAATGCTGCTGATAAGGTTTATAATTACTAGTGACTCTCTCATTATAAAAAGCTGTTTGCATTGATGTACCACTTGAACTTATTCCTGTGTCATGAGTAAGTGGGAGTAAACATTAGCAGTACAAACTGCAAATCAGTCCCACTGTTTGCTTCAAACGGAATTAAATAAAATATATTGAAGAAAAAACCACAATTTTTCTTATTCTAGACAAAACATTCTGAATTTTTTTTTTTTTAGCAATCTCATGCTAGATTCCCCAGGAGTTCTGATTTAGTCAAGCCAATACCCAATACCAATACCCCCTAGAACTGGAGTTCTTACCAGAAGGACCAATTGGGAAATAACACCCAAACCAGTGGCAACATGTGGACATACCTGACAAAGCAGCACAATTCAATCATCTGCTCAGTCAGACACAGAAACTAAACATGAATAACTGGAGTCAGAATGAGCTACTCACCTTACATCCATTTAAAAGTCATATGAGAGATACTGGTGTCATCTAAATGGATTCTCTTCATGCAAGAAGCACCTGAAATATGAGCAACAAAATGCATTAGACAGTGCCTACTCCTCCCTTTCTCACAGTCTGGAGTGATTAGTTCAGATTCTGATGTCTTTCTTTTATGTGCCTAAAGGTGCTTGAGACTAATCCCATTCTAAGTGTTTCTTTGCCTAAATTCCCAGAGGGGTCTGATTGGGCATTCCTTCTCAGAGCATGCCTAAACAGTACTGACAGTTTTAAGCCAAGTGTAACTGGGAATGACTCGTGTTTTACCTGATGTCTTAATGACTGAAACAATGTAAGGTGCCTCTGTCAACCTACCCATCAGCCTAAAATTTTCTACTTTGCAGGAAATTATCCTGACTAAAATGCTGTGTGCTATAAAGGAATGAGAAACTCATGACAAAGGCAAATATTGTGACCCTTGTGTGATTGGTTAAGTTGCTTCACTGAGCCTCTCATGTTAAAGCAATTGTTCCACAGTTTAAAACAATAGTCATTTGACTAGAGGATGAAAATTAATCTAAAGTTTGGTATAACATACAAAAATAGGGAGGAAAAAGAGGAGTCAAATGTAGGGGTAGATGAATACATGGGACATTATGTAAACAGAGGTTGGGTGGAAGCAGACACATCCTTTCTTTATTGTGAGATGACTGAACCTTCTTTTGATTTTGGCCAGCCAAAAGTCATAACTCTGGAAAGAGAACATTTTTAAACAAATTTGAACACTGATTGTAATGACTGCTATTCACTTCCTTGAGCTTCAGGTTATAATTTGGTATTTGATTTTTATTTCATATTTGTCTGTATTTTCTTAGGAGTCCACCAAGTGAGTGCTAAAGAGCTACTTAAAGCAGATGTTACTCAGTGCATTTATCACAGTAAGGGGGCAATAATCTGACTTTCAACAAATGATGTACTCTCTGTAAGCACTTTACAGTTATGTTCATGGGTAAAAAGCTACCTGGAATTGCATAGACTTCTTTAGGGCAGCCTGCTGTTCTTTAAGATAATCTTACTTGTAAGGTGCTAACTAAAAAAGTTAACAAAATTTGATGGAAAATGCAGTCAGAAACCTATCCTCTGGTAATAACTTTTCCAAACTAGGAAAAACAAGGATTTGTAAACCACACATTTTATGAAATGGATCATTTTGAAGCTCAGATTATGTCAGATTTGTATGTTCAAGGACCTGATGACATGCTTATAAGATGTGCACATGATAGTAGAACCATACAGGTTTTAGAATTCCAGTCAAATATCCATCATGTTTTTGTTGGTTTGTTTGTTTGTTTTTATTCACTAAGAGAAAAAATAACTCACATATATATTAACTGAAAACAGCCATTCTCATGTGGATTATCAGATTGGTGATTCATAAAAGGAAATCCTAGCAGAATTTGGTATATTTCTTGAAGATATGAAGGATAGCCTGACTGAATTCAGGAATTTCAGTTCAGTGGTGGATAGCTGAATGAAGCAGAAATGATCTGTAGAAAACAGGATATAAAATTAGATTATATATTCATTGTTTGTGGTATTAAACCTTTCCTCCACAGGGATGATGTGACACCAGCTTTGCCTTTTCTTCCATTTTGAATTATTGGTATTTCCAAGGCTCTTGTCATAACTTGTACATATGAAACAAGAATGTCCTGATGATCAAAGTAATGGAGTTAACAAATGACAGTGACATTGACTTACTTCAGGATCAGTCTGAGACTGCAAGTGAGTAGAAGTGTTTGGTTTTTATTTTCTGGTTTTTAAAACTCTTGAGGCTGTTTTGGAACTGGCCATTTACCCAAGGAAGCAGGTAGAAATGAAATAACACTGGATTATTAACCTTTCTAATAAGCACAGAAATTTGAAGACACTGCAAAACTTCTTTTTGAAGCAAGTATCAACTATTGAGAGTATCTGGTTTTCTTTGAATGATAGCATCATTCTGCAAAATATTTCAAACCAAAAAGGATTTTAAAGTAATAAATAGCACCTTATAACACCTAAAGGAAAACAATGGATTTTTTTAAAAATCCATCATCCTGAAACTGTTTTTTTCTGTATGAAAAGCTTTTGTAATCTGTCACAAAAAGGGGGAAAAGAAAAGAAAAGAAAAGAAAAGAAAAGAAAAGAAAAGAAAAGAAAAGAAAAGAAAAGAAAAGAAAAGAAAAGAAAAGAAAAGAAAAGAAAAGAAAAGAAAAGAAAAGAAAAGAAAAGAAAAGAAAAGAAAAGAAAGGAAAGGAAAGGAAAGGAAAGGAAAAGAAAAGAAAAGAAAAGAAAAGAAAAGAAAAGAAAAGAAAAGAAAAGAAAAGAAAAGAAAAGAAAAGAAAAGAAAAGAAAAGAAAAGAAAAGAGAAAAAAAATCCTCCCACTGTCTTCTAGATGTCCTGATATACTGCCATGTCTTAGGGGAAAATTATAATTTTTTTCATTTTAAAATATTTTGACTTCTTTTATTCCTAGGACAATGACAACAGAAATTTATTAGGAATTAAATGCATTTTTAAGTATTTCCTAATTCTTTCTTAGCATATTCTATTGAATTCTCCTGCTGCCAGCTATGCAGCTTGTGGAGTTTTTTCTGTGTGCATGAAGAGACAAAAGCCTCAGGTAGCCTAGATGTAAACAAGGGAGTCCAAAATCTTTTAGCTTTCTCTACAAAGCATTATTCATATAAATGCATACATCTTTATGCTTAATTAAGCAAATACATTTGAAAAAAAATACTTAGAATCTCCTTGACTAAGGGTTCTCTTGGAAAAAAGGAAGGAAAATAAACAAAGATGTGGAAACAAAGAAAGACACAAATAAATTATTAAGAGGATGCACTTTAAGAGCTTTCCTTCTTTTCAGGAGTGAGAAGATTTATGAAGAAAGCAAAATTAAGAAATCTGGAGGCTCATTGGAAGTCGCTTAACAAAATAAGGAAAACTTGCAAAATTTTGAGGTCACTGGGAATCTAAATTACTACTATTTTGGTTTTTAGGAGACATTTATTTCACTATTTCACAAAACCAATAATATGATATTTCTGACTTTCCTCTTGGAAGTTGCATATGGCTTTTGGTTTAGCCAGTTCCTTGGCATTTTCAAATTTATTTCTAGCTTCCCAGGGAGCAGTTGCTCAGTTTCCAACCATGGCCATGCTGTTCATGCCAACAGGACAGCAAAGATGAAACACTGTCTTCATAGAATCTCTTGCCTTGCAATTTGATAAACTATCACTGCAATTAGTCCACCAGCCTTTGGAATGGGCAAAGTAGAGGCACCTGGCATTTGAGGAACATTTGGGCAAATGCCTGAAGTTTTCTGGAATCTATTTCAGGTTCACCTTGTTGAAGGAATTGACTTATCACTGGTTTCTCTTTGCCCCATTCTGCAAAGAGAGTACCTACCATGTCAAGTAAAAAATGAATGATGGAAGGGTTAGCAAACAATTCCCATCTGACATGCATCAAAAATGAAAACTGTGGATTTTAGTACTTCTCAGTTGATGTACAAATCAATATAGAATTTGAAATGCTCTGATGTATCCTTCATTTCCCTAGGACTGCTCTGATTTTCTTTATTCACATACTCTAAGTATTAGGGGAGAGCAGTACATTTCTCAGAATAAGGAAGACCTATTGAATTTGACTATAGCCTTAAAGAAACACCCCCACAGATGCCCTTTATAATGTCACTTTTCAAATAAAGGAATATGTTGCTTTGCACTGGAACCAGCTGGCTTCACCAAATTGTGTATAATTTTAAATGATAAAGCCATTTTACTAGCTCTTGCTTTTAGAGATGTAATTTGAATACCCAGGAAATCAATATCTGCTTTGTTACATGATTACAACCAAATAATTGAAATATCAGAAGGGCAGTGAGCCACAGCGCCTTTGTACTGAACAAATAAGACATTATAATGATGATGCTTTGAGTATAAATGCAGTCCTCAATTTAACTGTGTGCAACTTCTGAAAGTACTTTTTTGGCACTCTATAATAGGTGTGTAAAAATGAACACCTGAAAACAGCAGTGACACTTTTCAGCACTCAGCAGTGTCGTCAGTTTTCAAACAGAACTTCTCACTGCTCACCATAGCACTGCTGCAGACAAGCCACAGAAAGACCATGCAGGGAAGAATATTATGCAAAATCAAGCCAAATTGACAAGACTGATTTTGGACAAGTCTGAAGGCTGGAAACAAGCTGCTGCTTTTTGCAAGCTAGGAACAATGCTTTATAAGCCCTGGTTCCTCTGAAAAACAGAATAAAAAGAAAGGATCTATATAAGGGAAATAATTCATGTTTTCACTTGTGAAGAAAAAAGGATTCTCCCTTATGATATAAAATCAGGAGAATCTGTAGGTGAAGCACAAGTCAAGGTTAATATAAATTATGTATCTGCTACTTAGTTGCACTGCAGAGCAAAGGAAAAAAACAGGCTTTCTTATCAAAGAAGAGCTGCAATATTATTTCAAAGATATTCACTGTGATTGTAGGATAATAGTTTTAAAACTGGAGTAAGCATGAAGGTTGAACAGCTTGCTTAATGAAGAGCTAGCCTTTCATCCCTAGCAGTATAATTTAAATCCATCTTTCTGTCCTGAGTAAAATGAGTGGCCTCATCATTGTCCCTCATGGACAGTAATACACATTATATAACCACTGCATGTAATTTGACACAATTTAGTACAAACAACAGCCATTTTGTCAGTAGAACACCAAGCTTCAGCTGTCACAAAAGCTGAAATAACTCTTTTAATTTTTTTTCAATGCAGCAACTTTCAACCCCTCAACTTTACTGAGGAGTCTGTAATAATCCCCATTTTTTACCACTGAAACCCTCTTTCCAGCTTTGATTCTTTATCTTCAATTTTGTATCAATTCTTCTAAGATCCAGATTTAAGAGTGGTTTGTGTTACATCTATTCATTATTTTTTAAGCATCCACAGGATTTCACTTTTAGATCTAAAACTCCTGGCATCTTATGTACAACATCAGTATCTGCTTTTGAGAAATTAAACAAAGTGAAAGCAACATTAAGTGAAATTTTGCAGGTAGTCTTGTAACTGATTTTCATTTACCTAATCTGTAAAATTATTTACTTCTATTACTAATGTAAATAATATATTTTTGTGTATTCATAACTTACAGGGATGAATGTGAGAGTACATGTAGATGTCAAGCTAAAATTATTTTTTCAATATATGCAATAAATAGCTTTGTCACATTTTGTGCGCCTTTTCAAATAATGTGATCCACAAACACTGGTGTTTAGAGAGCCCATTGGCAAATCTATGAGACTTGGAAGATTTTCACTGTGACATCATTTAGTGACTTAATGAATGATAGTGATTACAGACAAAGTGCCCATTGTCAGGATATAGGTGAGCTACTTTTCACATTTTTCTCAATGTTTCACCTGCCATGCAAATAACTTATAAAGTTAGGGGTTTCATTCTTTAAGGAACACTAATTGATGCTTATTTTGTGCAGTGAGCATAGAGCTTCAGTTCATGCCAAGAGGTTTTCTACTGTTTGTTCATTAGTACAAAGCCAAAATTTTGGTCACATTCAGGCTTATTAACCTGGATTAGGATAGGTAATATATGTAATTCTCCTTTGAGAGCCTCAAGAGGAAATGGCTTCAAGCTGCACAAGGGAGAGTTTAGGTTGGGTGTCAAGAAGAATGTCTTCAGCAAAAGGAGGTCTAACCATTGGAACAGGCTGCCCAGGGGAGTGTTTGAGGGCCCATCCCTGGAAGGATTTAGGTCGTGCAGATGTGGCACTTCGGGACACGATTTAGTGACGGACTTGGCAGTGCTAGGTTAGTGCTTGGATTTGGTGATCTCAAGGCTTTTTCTATGCTAACAATTCTATAATTCCTAATTTCTTCACGTTGTGTGCATGTGCAAATATGAATTCTTACTCTGCTACTCACATAACGTAATGGTAAATTTTCTATATAGGGATTTTATCAGTGGCTCCTTCTGCATCATGTGCAGTCTGTACCTTATTTTTTTGTTTGCTGAACACTATCAGATGCTTTTGTTCTCTTCTGCATAGTGAAAATTAAGGTTGTAAAGTTCTACTAAGAGCAGCAACCTCAGTGAATTAAATCCTACCTCAGCAAAAGCAACTGCAAAAGCAGCTACACAAAGTTAGACTCTGATTAGTACTAAAATTATTTTAAGCATATTTGTAAGAAAAATAATTTATAGTAAAGCATCCATAGGTTAGCCAAATCTGATAAGAAGCATTTAAAGAAGCATTGTACTGGTGTATTCACTAGGATACTCAAATTTAAAAAGAAACATCCCTATTTGGGACATTATCCTCATTTGGATGCTGACATACAGTAAAGATCCATCTAAATTCTGAAAGGGCCATTTATTTTTTGATTTAAAGACATTTTAAAAGACTCATGATAAATAATTAATTTAGTATTTTAAAAATTATAGTGCCTTTATTTAATGCTTATACATTCTAAAGTACATTTTTGTGATCTGTAATTAAACAACCCCACTAGAGCTAGTCATTATATCACAAAAGGAAAAAAATCCCCTCCTCTCTAAGGATTACAAATTATCCATGTCTGTTTACTTGTAAACCATACATCTTGTGTTAGCCAATAAGGTTTTAGGCCTTTTTTTGTCTAACTACAATCCAATTTACTTGCAGCTATTTTCATGCAGACAATTAATTCAGAAAGGAGTGTGGGGATGTCCTGGGGTGACTTTATGATCTTGAATTGTATACCCATTTGTCTGTTTAGCCCAGAAAGCTGAAATGTTATTGATTCTTAACAACATGATACTCCATTGTTGTAATGCACCAATATAAATTTTGCTTAAGTAAGAATAACATAAAGTTGTGCTTTGTGTGAAAGTAATGACTTCCCATACTCTGCCTGGTTCTGATAATACAGAAATAATGTTTAAAATTACCTGGAATTTAATCACTTTTCTGAAAACAGGTGTGTGCATCCATACTAATATTTTCATTCATTTCTGTCCACAAGAAGCTTTCTTCTGCAAAATTAACAGAAAACCCCAATACTCAATAGTACTTTAATAGCAGCAAGCTGTGTTTTCTTGGAGCAAGGAGGAACCTGAGGATAAAACAGAGAACTCATGAACTGGATTATGACTTGACATAGTACTAAAATTCACTCTTCTAATAAGCCTAAAATACCACATCAAGGAGAATTTTAAAGACTACCTTTTCACAAAGTCTGTACAGAAGTCTCTTTTTCTCAGTCTCAAAAGCTTTCAATGGCAAGAAGGCCAAGACATGAACACTGTCTTGTCTGCAAAATTCATATCAAACATAGCATTTAGGAACAGTTTTCCATTCCATGTTTTATGAGAGACATTTAAACAGTTACTGGTTTAGATTTCACTTAATTATTAAAGAAGGCATTCAATCTTGAGTATTTTTATAAATCCTTTTGACAGAAGGAAAGCTCACTGAAATTCACTGATTATCAGTTTAATATTTGTGTACAGTGAAAAATGACTTTGCTTTGTTGATTATTAAAATGCAATCGTGATTTTTCAAAAAGACACTTTGCTTGGTTAACCTTAAGGAGGAGGCTGCAAGGTTAACACCAGTTGTTACCTACAGGTCCAGAGTGCACTGATCTGTAAAGATATTACCAAAGAAAAATCTATATGATTCTATTAAATGAAAACTGACATCCACCTCATCATCATCAGGGAAAGAAAACAGAAAAGGCCACGGAAGCAAATATCTCATTATCAAGCGTGACAAAGATTTAATTAGGGTAATTTTTCAAGAATATTTGCTTACTGGGCTGTGGCTTTTACATGTCTCTGATTCTTCAAATATTTAAAGTCTGTTTTGCCTCTACAATAAATGAGTAATAAATTCAGCAATGTCCTCATACAACTTTTTTCCCTTTTTTCCCCTCACATAAAGGGAGAATGCCCAGATTCACTGGAACAGAAGTGATTCTTTGTACTGCACTAAGTAAAAGCTGTTGCAGGAATGGAGTTCAGAGCTGTAATCCAACCACATTTTAATGCTAAATTTCATTGAAAACAGGAAGCAGGTCTTGGAATTCAGAAACTTTATTTCTTTTTAAATCCAGTTCTTATGGGGTTTACATATATATATATATTTGTGTGTGTGTGTGTGTGTGTGTGTGTGTGTGTGTGTGTGTGTGTGTTTATATACTTATATTTAGGGTACCTAAGGATTTGTAATACTGACTTAGTATGATAATAACTTTGTTGATTAAGTTCTCCTTCACTAAGATGTGAGGAAATGTGGAGATGCATTCCATCAAAAGCAAATGTCCATATACCATCAGAAAGGCCTGAGTTCTTTAGTTACATTTCTTAAAATAGTCATTAAGTTAGTGGGGCTAAGGGTTGATTAATGCCATTGCTTGTTGATATAAGAATGCTAATTTTATCAGATAGTTTGCATTATAAATATTGCACACTTTTATAACATAGAGATTTATAATGATAAATTTTATGCAAAATACCTGCATGTTTATAGTTACATTTTTGTTTTTATTACTGTGCCTAAGTTTCTTCCCTTCCCTTCCCTTCCCTTCCCTTCCCTTCCCTTCCCTTCCCTTCCCTTCCCTTCCCTTCCCTTCCCTTCCCTTCCCTTCCCTTCCCTTCCCTTCCCTTCCCTTCCCTTCCCTTCCCTTCCCTTCCCTTCCCTTCCCTTCCCTTCCCTTCCCTTCCCTTCCCTTCCCTTCCCTTCCCTTCCCTTCCCTTCCCTTCCCTTCCCTTCCCTTCCCTTCCCTTCCCTTCCCTTCCCTTCCCTTCCCTTCCCTTCCCTTCCCTTCCCTTCCCTTCCCTTCCCTTCCCTTCCCTTCCTTCCCCTTTTTAATAAAACGTCAACATTAGTATTTCATTTACTAGTATTTGACTTACAACCCTTTCTCTACAAGGAAAGGAGAAACATTTTTTCATTGGTTCCCTAAATTTCCTGTGTATTGCTTTTACATTTATTTTAATTCTGACGTAGAGTTATTTCCTTGGTAATTTTCACCCAATAATGTCCCCAGCCATGCTACAAGCTGAGTCTTTATGGCAAATCTCAGAATTACATGCTTTGCTTTGTTTTGTTTTGTTCAGTCACTTAATGACAGAGCACACCTTCAATTGTCTGTGCAGTGCAGGGTGTTTCCATAAGGCACAGCTGATTTTGCTTTCCCTATGCATAGCAGTTAAAATAGATTGCCAGGTAAGCTGGTGTGTCTTCAGGTGCCACTTCCATGACCAAAAAGAGAGTTAAAAATGCCACAAGAAAAAGTGCTAAGCAAGTGCACTATTTAATGGGAATCCTCAATGTGAGCCTCTGGAGTGAAAAGGTTACAGGCAGAAGGCCATTCCAAAGCCCCAGGTGGACTGGCCAGAGGAATCCTTCTTGAATGGTCCCTTGAATGGGAGCTCTGGGGATTAAGGCCTCTCTTTCACTTGGATAAGGTCTGGCAAAGGAGCTGACTCCAGTGGAGAATGTCAAACCTGTTGGAGGCTACTTTGTGTTGCAAAGCAGCTGCATAAAAAGAGAGTTAATCTCAGCTCCCCAGAACTCACCTACACTTGGTTTCAGGAGCATAAGCTTCATGTGGCCAAAGGCTAATGATAAAGTTATGACATTTCCCAGACAAAAAGTTAAGGGCACAAACTGTCTGTCAATAAAACTGAAAAAGTGAAAAAAGCTGAGAAACTTAAGAGTGGTTTTAGTTACTTCTATGAAGTCTGTATAGTCTTCTTTTAGGAGCTTGCATCCAGAGAATTAAGTATTGCTTTGTGTCCATTGCTAGGTGTAAGAAAAATGCACATGCTTCTTTTTCTTTTTTTTTTTAAGCAAGCAAGTGAAAGTGTTTGTCTTTTTTTTTTTTTTTTTCAGTGTAATAATGTGCAAGATCTGTTACAAATGAGAAAATGATCAATAGTAACAGCAATGTCGAGCCTCATAGTTGTGTCTTAAAATGAAAATCAGTCTCCATGTAGAAGAAAGAGCTGTCAAGAAAATTCTCCTCTCTGGCTGTGGAATAAGTACATAAATAAGATAAAAGCATTGTGAAAAAATAAATTCAGTCCAACAACCATGCAATTTATTCTTAAAGTACTATAGTGAATGCAGAATTTTACTACCATAAGCTGCCATATAAATGACTTTAAATCATATGGCTATCTTCAAGATTAGTAGAAAATACTTATTCATGGCCAGTTAAAATATATATTGGTGCATGTATGTGTATATAAGCACTCATATTACTCTAAAGTGATAAACAGCTCAAACTCACAGTATGAGTTAATTGTGTTGATTCTCAAGAGCCCAAGGAAGGCAAGTGAATAAACTGTGAAATGTGAGGAATAGAGAAGGTAACAGGAGTGATGGAATAGAAGCAGACAAGAGATGTGATATTTGTTTAATTTAGGAGAGTCTTTTATATATAACATTCTCAGAAGCTGATGCAGATGCTAAATTAAATTACTGTAAAATAGGTTATGATATTGGATACTATTTCTTTATATCACTATATGTCACTGAAGTGGTGTAAGAAGAAAAAAGACACTCTCTTGTAATCTGCAAGTCTGGACAATGTATTATCTGTGGTTATATAAGAAAGAGTTGTGGACCATATCATACATATGTTTTTTTGTCAGGTTCCTAAGATGCAAGCCTGAACTACATGTGAACAAACAGTGGTAATCTTCCTCTGTACTTGTGAAGAAAAATAGGTGTTTTTGAAGGAAGGTAATTATTTAAATTATTCTGATCAGTTTAGCACTGCTAAGGACTCAGAAGGATGTTATGCTAAGATCTATACACCAAAGCTAAGGCTGTATGAACGTTGGAAAAAAACTGAAGAGGAAAAATATTGAATGGCTTAGGAAGCACAAACTGTGAAGAAAGGCTGAAAGCACCACTTCTTATCTAGTCTAGAAGAGACCAAGAGACTAAAATAATCCTCAAATATGTGGATAATTATTAGAAAGACAATTCATGATCTCCATTTTACCTGAAGACAGAACAAGTCACAAGTGACCCAATTGCAGAAAAGAAGATTTAAATTAGTTTAAGAAAAAATATTTCATAAATTGTAGAGATAAGCACTGCAACAAGAAGCCCAGGAATATAGTGGAACTTCTGTTATTAGATCTTTTTAATGAACATATTTTGAAAAAATATATGTTTTCTACTTAAGAATGATTTCTGGATTCCTAAAAGTTGGATTATTTTCTTTCTTGAAAAGCGATATCAACATGCATGCCTTACAATATTTTATCTGTGAAAATTTTACCCAGAGGAAATTAAATACTGTAAAAAGACAGTAATACTAAAATCAGATAGCAGATCATGAGACCACTGAGACAAAGCTTCTAACAAGGGTTTTGAGAGCACATTCTGGAGTTTGGTGAATTCAATTGTTCTTTGAAAGGTTCTTGGTCACTACTGTAAGTTTATTTTTAAAGAATAAAATGACAGCTCTCTATTTGTATTTGAGATTTTTATTGTACCAAAGATGACCTTCAATGCCATTTTTTGTAGCTTTTCTAGTGAGCATTTCAGATTTTTCTTTCTCACAAATATGACATGTAAGTTTTTCTTGTTGTGTTTTGTTTGTTTAATTGAGAATCCTGAGCTTTGGTTAATTAAATTTATTAATTTTTTAATAGTACTGAGTCAGAAATGATAGTCAGTCTCCAAAAATTCCAGGGAGATCTACTAGTATAAGTGAATTCAAAAAGCACAGCTCACATGAATGATAATTTACTGGAGAGAAAAAAACCAAACCTGTGTTTTGTATCAATTAAGCTTATCAGTCCAGATGTGGTATACAAGATAAACACACCTTTGTGCTATCTAGGCACAAAGCAATAATTCATTGATTATGTCAAGTACTGGTATGCTGCACAGCTTCTCCCTTGGCCAGATAACCAGCTGTGGTATGCAAGATCTCCCCAAGTATTCCAGGGCAGGTAATTTTTTTGAAACTACTCTGGTGATGATATTTCATGGTGGTATAAATGGTGAAAGCTTTGTGGGCTGAGTTTGAAAGCTCCTATCAGCCTTCTAGGGAAGGTAATTCAGCTGCAGGGCACCACAGAGCTGGAGCTCAGGCTTGACTTCCTGATGATGCAAACTGAGCAAAGGGGAGCAGAGAGATTATTTTGGAAAGAGAGCACCTGGAGGAGTAGGGCAGCTTTATATACCCCAAACATAAGACCTGTGAGAGAATAAGGGTAAAAAAAAAGTATCCCAGCCCCACCTTGTCTTTCCTGCATTCTGTGAAACAGAATGAGCAGAATGGATTGTCTCATTCTCTGCCTTGTACTCTGGACAGCATAGCACTGTAGACAAATTTGGGTGAACTCAGCTAGAAACAGCAGTAGTTTTCACAAAGAAATTCACCATTTTTTACCTTTTTTGTTGCTGATAAAAATATTAAACTGTTTGAAAAGGGTTTTTTAAACAATGTCTTCACTATTTTGAGTTTTCCTTTCCCTTTGTTCCTTATTTTCTGAGTGCCTTGTTTTGTTGTTTTACATCTCACTGCCTGTTTTGAAATGAACTGTGTCAGTGATCAGGTACAGGAACTCAACACAGAATCAGCTTGCTCATACTGAAATTGCTAATTTCAGCACAACAGCATTAATGGAAAATGTGTAAATCTGCTATGTATACAGCAGATACTCATGTGTAATCATTCAGCACAAGAATCTCAGGGCAGAAGCCTACAAAAACAAAACCTTTTACACAGAGCAGAGAGAAAAAGGTGCTGAAAAAGGAACAAAGAAGCAAGAAAAAAAAAATAAATTGAAAACCAAGATGTTTTAGGGCCAGATTTAGCAAATCTGGTTAGATCTGAAGTTCTCTTTTTTGTTTGTTTTCTCCTCTCTTTATGAATTCTGTCCATTGAACAGTGTTTATCTAGGTTGAATAAAACCTTAGCTATTTTTCTACAAAGAGATCTGTTTCAAGGAGCTTGGAAGTTCTGGTTTTCTCTAAAGACCAGCTGGCTTAGTACAAATCTTGCCTTATACCCTCACATATAACCCACAAAAATGTTTCTACTGTGTAAATGCTGATTACACATCAAGATTCCTATTCTGATATGTTTTTGTTGTTTGTTTTTTTTTTTCAAGAACCTATTTTGCTAAATCACATTGTAGAAAGTTGTACAGAAATTGTACAGGTCTCCTAAAAATAAATAAAAAAAACCTGTTGATCTTGAAATTGCCTAGAAAATTTAAAGATAGCTAGGGTTATAAGGATAAAGGGAATTTAGATTTTTTACAAGTATCACAAAAGAAAGTAAAAAGATATTTTCCCATAAACTTGATATGCTATAAACAGGGAAAAAGTTGGAAGTACTTAATGAAATAAATGTCAAACTTTTTTTCCAAGCTGAAGGTAGGCATCACTGTGGCTATTTTTTAAAGAAGACTTGAAAAATTGTCTATGCAATCTCAAAACCTAAACAAGACACCGGGTAAAACCTGTTCTTAGTAAATTTTCAAAATTATTATTGTTGTAGTATTTATTTGACCCAACAGCATCTCTGTGAAAGGCAGAGGCACTAACAGTCCCACTGAAGTGACTTAGAGAAAGCAGAGGCTTAGAACACTTGACAATAAACCAATATTTTTATGTTGTCAACTTCAAAGGATTCAAAATTAATAAAAAAATACATTCCTCTTAATTTTCAAATAATTCAAAATTGGATATTTGAATGAAATATGAATTATTGAATTTAAAAATAACAGTTTTTAAAGTTAAATAAACAGATCTTATTACTTTATAACTGGGGTTTTTTTCTTTTTTTCTTTTTTAATTTTTTCTTTTTTCTTTTTTACTTTTTTCTTTTTTCTTTTTTCTTTTTTCTTTTTACTTTTTTCCTTTTTCTTTTTTCTTTTTTCTTTTTTCTTTTTTCTATTTTCTGTTTTCTTTTTTCTTTTTTTTTTTTTCTTTTTTCTTTTTTTTCCCCCCAGTAGGATACTGCTCTTTATCTAGAAAAATTTTATGAGAGTAAGCTTGGCTTTCTAGATTTCTGTCTGCTATGGAGTACCAAAAAACAATGTTGGGCTATATTATTATCTCAGAAATGCAAATACTAAAGAGTCTCTTCATACAGCAGCTTCTCTCTTGAGAACCATCTGAGAAAGAATTGTTCACATATCTCACTGGAGCAAAATGAGAATTCACTGCATTGCACCTGATAACTAAGTCATGTCCATGTACACTTCTTCAACAGGACAGATTGAATAAGAAAGCAAAAGCTAACTAGAAGGAGTTGGTGGAGTGTTTTTACACCAGTTTTCTACAGATGACAATTTATTACTAAAAAAAACTAAAATAAAAAGAAAATTATTGGTGTTAGAGTATATCTACGTTTAGCTTGGTGTCTTATATTCAGAAGTGTCATTGACAAAATTAATGTCTAACAGGGATACTTTCTAAATGTTCAGATTAAATCTGAAGTTTTAATGAAGGCTTATCTGTTTGAAAGTGCGTTGCTTGTGTGATCTTGTAATAGTAATTACATTTCTCTTCCCAGTCAGACAATGGAAAAGAAAGAGAAAACAAAATAGTTTCCAGTGTAAAAGACTTCAGATCTCCACATAAAGGAATTATCACTTACATTAGAACTATCTATCATTCACAAAATAGTGATGATGTTAATCTGCCCTAAATTTTCAGCCTGCATTTTTAAGCTTTTCTCAGAGATATAAAAAATACCTTAGTGGAAACAAATCCTGTTAGAGAGCACTGAGGGAATGATGTGCTGTAAAAGCTGCTTATCTCACCAAATTTTTCACTCAAGGGGAAAAAAATGCACATGAGAAAATCCAAGCAAGGTGAACACAGATGGAAACCCAACTGCATCCAAAATATCCCTTAGCTTGAATTACTGATCCAATAAATATATCTACAATCTTTTTTTTTTTCTCTCAACAAATATTTATTATTCCTTTTAATTTCCTTGATTCTTTTTCCTTTTGTTCCCAGGATCATATCTAAATGCTATCATTGCATGAATGGATCATATCTAAAGCTATTTCCTGGAAGGCTGAAAAATAAATTTTCTGTCAAATGTTAAACTATGCAAAACCACAAGACAATAAGAGTAACGGAGAAGCAACTGGTAGCTGTGTCAAAATAATTTTATTAGAGTTCTACATATATAATAATGACAAGATTGTCTTTACACAACAGGGTTGTAAATAGAACAAAAGCAGGTTGGAGATTGTTGGGTAATTTTGGCTGAAGAGTCAAAGATCATGAGATACATCACTTCCTCTTGTGAGTAGAGAACTTGGGGGACCAAGAGCTTCCATCTCTCTGGAATGGAGCAGTAGAAAAAATGGATGGACAGCAAAGAACATAAATAAAAGGAAAAATAGTCAAAAGGCAAAAATTAAAAGAGAAAGATGTCAAAGAGCACCCAGAAGAAAAGTTAGCAGTAGTTCATAAATAAAGAACATGCTCTGGACTAACTCTGACTACAGCTTTCAGTGCAGAAAATCACTAGACCAGAATTAACTACTGGTACAGGAAAAGCTAGTAGAAGGAGCATAAAAGGCAAAAAGGTCAGATACCTAAGTTGACCAGAGAGATGATAGCAAAGAAAGGAAATTTCTGATCTTCCTGCTCTGCTATAAGGAATTACCTTAGGAAAAAAAAAAAAAACAAAAAAAAAAAAAACCTGACCAGAGGGCCTGATAAAAGCAGAACATTATGGACTTAGCTCTGTAACAGGAGGAGTTTTCTTTGTGAAGCCAAGATAAAAGTTAAGGTGGTAGCTATTCTTGAATATTGGCAATGTATCCTAAGAGAAGCAAGGCTGTAGAAGACAGAATATGAGTACAAGCAAAACAGCACTTATTAAAGTATAAGGCAAATAGTAGTGTAAGTTTGCAGTACACTGCAAATTTTTATTCCCAAGTAAGCCCAAGAAACAAAATCTGCTCTTGTAATCAGACATGAACAGCAGGAACAACTCACAAAGTTAATGATGGACTCAATTTCATTTAGTCTATAATGAGAAACAATAATTATGATAAGCATCCTTGGACTTCACCTTTTTCTCCCACCTTGTCCATTTATGCAAACACTTATGTGTATGTAAATAGCTGGGTGCCATGGAGACCTGCTTGCTGCCTTAGTTCAATCCACTTCTGCCTAGCATTTTATCAAACTCATCAGTCTAGAAAGGAAAGACATTTGGCTGAACCTCAGGGAGGAAAAAATTACTCTGCCATGCACACTTCTCATTTTAAAATATGTAAGCTATCATACACTTAAAAAATACTATTTTTACAAACTTAATTGATTATTTAAGTATGCAACACATTTGAATGTTTCTTCTATGGAGTAAAACTATTCTAATAAAATGTTCTGCTGTAACTCACTATTTTCATAATCTATTTAGGTAGTCCAAAAATGAAAAATGAACAAATTTATAAAAATCAAACTCCATTCGAAAGCAATTGGGACAACAAAAATAAATAAAATTGAAAGATTCATTAAATAGGTTGTTTGCAATAGTTGAAGCCAGTTCTATTCAGAGAAGATGATAATCTGTTCATTAAAGTCTCCTTAATCTCTTATTATTTTATCAAATTTCAAAATGTAATGGTGAAAAGACAGTTTGATGTTCCTGATATTTGAATACCAGTTTTTTGCATTTTAACTTATAGAAAGCAATTAGAAAGCAAACATTTTTCATAAGTGATGGAAAGCAAAGGATTAGATCTCCTTACAAAATCTGTGAATTCAGCTGATATTTATGTTCCCCAAAATTGAATTGAAGGAAAAATATTTCTGTGCCTCATATATTTTCTTCCTAAACCTTGTGTCCTAGTTATGGCCAGGATAGCGGCAATTTTTTGCAGTAGACAGGAGGGGGATGGATAGGACCCAGAAGTTATTCTGTATCATTTCACATAATTTTCCATGAATGGGGAAGGGCTCATTTCCAAGCTGTAGTAACGTGGCTGCAGTCAGACTCTGCAGTGAGCATTTTTCATGTTTACCCCTCTTCTTTGGGAAATTCTCCCAACATATCCTACACAGAGGTCCTAGACTTGTTTTTGGATTTTGGCAGGCAAGCCTAGCTCTAAAACACACGAAACATCCTACAATAAATTAACTCTTATGAAAATGGTGTTGAGATTCAGTGAAAGGCAATGGAAGGTAGAAAGCAAATTGGTGATGTAGTTTGGAAAATATGTATTTCTCAGATTGAGCCTACTATAGTGCACAAGATGCCTGGTAGTCACAGATTCATCTGTGTTTTTTTATGAGTTTTGTTGCTGCTTCTTGCCCAGAAGATGCACACATTTTGACTGTGCTGTGGCTGCAATTATTCACCCATTAATATTTTGGAAAAAATTTGAACATAACTTCAGGGGAAACAATAGTTATTTAAGACAGAATTGGGAGCTACATTTTGGGTACAGTGAGAAAATACATGTGTAAAGCAAAATGAGGTCCTCATGAAAGCTGTTAGGCTCAGAGTGACAAACTGAGTCTAAACACTATCCATGTACTTTAAGCACTACTAGTAGCAGCTTTGGAAAACACCTGTTTTGCACATCATTTACTCAGCACATAGGGGCTGGTTATGCTAGGCTGACTGATGTCTGAAAGCAAAGAGACAATAAAGATCTCTAAAATCCATATGTAGACTCAGATGTCAGTTTAGCATTTTTATTAAGAAAATTAGCACTCAACAGAAGAAAGATAAAGTTATGTAGTGGACAGTGTAATGTTACTCAGCCTAAAGTTAAAGAACTTTACATATTTATAGCTTACTTTTCAAAAGTTTTCATGGGTACTCCAGGCACAGCTAGGATGTCAGTAACACAGAAGAAAACAGCTTTAGAGACAGAAAAGACAGATGATCTGGACTTCGACAGTAGAAATAAAAAGTACAAATAGTTCAAAGTGGAAATTCATGTCCTGCAAGAAGCATTACCATAAATTGAGCTGCCCAAAGATGAGGAGACTGACCAAATTAGTCATTCAACCATCCCTCTCTTTTTCAGACAATAGAGAGAAAGATGGAATTCATCCTTCTTATTTCGATCACTCATTTAGAGCAGAGTGTATTAATTTTCCCATAAAATATAGAGGGACTACAAGCTGATAAACTTAGACTCAATGTTGTAATTTTTACATACATATGCATGTAATTAATGCCTTCACAGGAGTAAAAATCTCATTTATGCAGTAAAGCCAATCGTCCAAATGACTGCTCTGGTTTCAATAGTTCAGGGGGCATATTAAAAATAAAATATCCACTCAACAGAAAATAAAATCAAGTAAAATTTCAATTAGAAAGCTTCAATTAAATTGAGGTACCTTCCTAATTAATCTATTAATGAGGAGGAGATTTGTGCAAGATTTGTTGGAAAAGTTGGGTCAGTAATGCATTTGCACTGAACTTTAAAACTATATTCCTTAGCTGGTAATGATGAATTTATACTTTGATATAAAACAACATTATTTGTAGCTGTCATAATGTCTAAAATAATACCACTTCCTTTCCTTTGCTTTTAAATTGGCCATTTTAAATACTTGAGTAACAAATGCTTCAAATTGACCACATTTCCTGAATAAGTTCAAGTCCAGAAAGCAATACTTTTAAAGAAACCCATACAATACTACTACATTTTTCAAGCAGTTGACAGTGGTATGAGTTACATTACATATCTGTGCTATGGGATTGTTTTGGAGATGATTCTACTGAGAATAAAATTTTACACACTCTTCATGTTCATTAAGCTCTACTGTATAAAATGCTGAGCCAAATTCTAATAAAATCAAATGTCTGGATGTTCATAGCTTAGAGTCTGTGGACTCAGGAATATTTTCCCTAATGGGCATCACATAATTTTTATTTTCTGTGCATGCATTTTCAGAAACAACCAGTGTAAATTAGTTGCATCAAGTAGTTTGTTCAATTTCCTCTCATAAAATTCCAGAAATACCAGGGGAAGCAGCCTGAAAAAAGACATGAAGCCAGCAGGAGCAGTTGTGAGAGCAGACCTGGGAGGCAGATGGACAGCAGCAACACCCAACTCTGCCAGTCTGTGCCATGTGCTGCTCCAGCAGTGTTTGTGAGCCAGGGGCTGGGAGCAGTGTGGGCTGCCTGGGAGCTGGGGATGTGCTGGTGTCCTCCTGGGGATTAGCTCCAGGGCTGGAAATGTGTAGCTGCTGAGCACTTTGTAACTGTCTGCTATTGTGATTTATCACTTGTGTTGGTATTGATATTTGCTAACGTGTTGTTCGTAAATCAATAAACTGCTTCAATCCTAATGTGCTTTGAACCATGCAAACTGACCAGCTTTCCCCTGTGACAGGATCCAACACAACTTACTTTTATTTTGCCCAAGGTCAGAAACGTGGTTTTTTTAACCTAGTCTCTACATCGTGGACACCTTTCCCTTCTTTCAGCATCACATCTTTAGGGAAAGGGACAGTAGGCAGAGCAGACAGTCCAGATCTCATTGCTCAAACAGAAACCAAAAACTATACTGAAAACCTCAAAATTCATATTTCCGTCCAAATATCCTCTTCCCAGTTAGTTAATTTGCCCACAATTCTATTTCTTGGTCTTCAGTTTCTCACTTCACCTTTTTCTTTGCTCATCCTTGCAACACAAGAAAATAAATTCCTCACTTCAGGGATAACTTTGGCAGGAGTGTCTCTTAAGTTCTGTCCTTTCTCTTCTCTGTTTAACTGACCATCTTTGTACAGATGATAATCTCCTTTAACATGCAGCAATGCTCTACTGTAATTGTTTTATGGTAGAATACCTGCCATTTAACTGAAACACAGATATTCCCATAACAGGTGTGAAAATATTCTTATAATAATAATTTACAGGACAACTTTGGTGAAGCTTTATCCTTTGAGATGGAGGACCCAAATATGAAAATCCCTAGTCTGACAATTAAACCACATTTCTCATTTCAAAGGCAAATTTGTCTGTTACTAGATTAATATATAAAATATTATAATTCCTCTTTCTTGTTTTAAAAGAAAGAGTATTTAAATTTGTACAAACAAATCTCAATAGCTTAAAATTTCCCAGCTGTTCATCTCTTTTTATGTATTTATCTCTCTGAGATGAAGACGAGCCGTCTAGTTAAGGTGCTTATTCTTGAAAATTGAAATTGAATGTGCTATGAAAAAGATGCAAACAATATTATAATTTTTCTCCCTGTTTTTCAAATAGATGGATAATCAGGGAGAAAGATGGAGGAAGAAATACCCAGATTACATGCTCTCATAAAGCACATATTCAAGTTAAAATCAAGCAGATACTTAAGTGCTTTGCTTAATCAGAACCCAAATCTCTCAGAAGGAGGTGAGTATTTGAAGCAGGTAAGAGATTAAATTAGGATAGTAGACAAGTAAGACTGTTTAATTATCCTTTCACAGGCCACCCAATGCTTGCTTCAGGCTCTTTTCTCTGAAAAAATTATTCATCAGATGATTTATTAACTATTTTCTGAGTTTAAGTTTTAAAGTTCTCCTGTCACTTTGCTGGAAAGTTACTGCACATGCAGCAATTGTTATAGGCTGGACAATGTCTCCATTCTAAAATTTTGCTGAAGGATTTATTCTTATGCATTGTCAGCATCCACTGGTATATAAAATCTCCATGAAAAATTAGCCTACATGCTTAAACTTTGCATTTGTACAAGCCAAAGTAGTCTCCAAACTGTACCAAGACTAAAACTTGAAGAATCAGAAGCAGAGGCAAAACAATAAATTTATATATATAGGCATGTCCAACGTGCACAAAAAATACTTTTCTAGCTATAACTATAATCTCTTTTTTTTGTTATTATTTTTTATCTTTTAATTTAAGGTCTTACTTTATTTTTTTTTTAGCTTAGCATGCAGGTATTAGTCTGGTTTTCAGAATTACTAACAGATAACTGGTCAAGCCAGTGACTATGGATGAAATCTATATGGTTTCAAGAATTCCTCTGATTTCAAGATAAGAGTAAAAAATTCTAAGAAATATTCTCATGACTTATAAAAACCAAAGTAGATCTGGTTTTAGATTGTGGCATAGATAATGATTTTTTGATTCTAAAATATATGAATGCATGTTTAACAAGAATAAGACCAAAACCAAAAGTTTCTGTATTGCCTTCTTCCTTCTGATGTGAAGCAATTTGACCTGGTTGCAAGAAATCCAAAAGCCTCATTATTTAGGTCTACAAGACTTTGACAATAAAGTCTACAACCACGTGAAAAGATCTAAGGTAGATAACTCATAACAGGATTTCATGTGTCTTACAAATACCTGGCAGAGGTACAGACTAAAATCCATAGTTTTCCATTGACAGTTTACACAGGAACATGGACTAAAATATTTTTAATCATCACCATCTCTAGTACTTCCATGGATGTTATACTTTCTGTGTACTTCAGAAGAACATGTCATGTCATATGGCATTTTGAGTGACTTAAAATAACATATTGACTAAGTGTGCTCTTATTTTAGCCTATATATTGAACAGCTGAATTTACAGGAGTGGCTGGTATTTTACTGTGAAATCCCAAAGGATTTATTATTAGGAAAAGAACTTCCATTGGTCTAAGATAGCAAGGTAGCCTGACAGTCTGCCCTCACACAGAGAAATCTGAGGAGGCTGGACCTTTCACTACTTTGTCACTACTTCATTGGCATAATTCAGATGAGCAAGTTTTTGAGCAAGGCTCAAAAATCCTTCTTTGGCACTAGAGAGTAAAGTATTTTCATTCATAAACCAAAGAAGTATTGATTTATTGGCTATTTCTAAGATGAGCATTACCTTAATTCTATTTCAAGAGTGTTTCTACAGTGGATAAAGTGGTTGTCTCCAAATCTGCTTCTACTTTGCAGAATCAGACATATCACTGAATTCAGGGACCATACAGAAATCCCACACATAAATGTAGCTATCTAATCTTCCCAGAAAGGAATATATGTGGGCAAAAATTGTCCCAGTAAGATTGATCCAGATGACATAAAACATGAATATAGACAAAAATTTTTTTTAAGAGCTAGTAAAATACTACCTAATTTTCCCAGAGATGAGCAACTGAATCAAGCCTAAGGTCTTCATTGCAAAGATTCAGTTAAAAATATACTCCTTTGATCTTGCATTTGGAAGTAGCTAAGCAAAGGAGCAACATTTTCACATAGCATCCAGTGTTAGAGAAAGAGAGTGTTAGAGAGATCTCTGCTGGTCTAATGGTTCTCTTTTATTAAAAAAAAAAAAAAAAAAAACAAAAAAAAAAAAAAAAAAAAACAACCCAAAAAAAACCAAAAAAAAAGACACTTTCTCTTTGTATCAGACTTCGTTTGATTTGATAAAAAGCTCTTTTTACCTCGCACCATTTAACAAATTTACAGGTCAATAATTTTGTGTTTTGTCACATGTAAAAGTCCAGAGTAAAAGTCATCTGCAGGAGATCTGAATATTGGTGTTTACTTAGGAGCCAACTGAATGAGAACTTTATGCACTACCTCACCTCCACCTGCTGTGTTGTATTTCGACTTCCCTGCAACCTGCAGGAAAGCTACTGCTGGTTTTGGATGGTTGGGCAGAAAGCCATGAGGGCTCCTGCCAGTGCTACTGTTCAGTTTCCTATCTCAAGTGTCACTGGCCAAGGTCCTTGGACATCCACTGCCATTTGTCTCCATGCATCTCTCATATCCAGAATCTTCCTTCATTTGCAGGATCCCTCTTCCACTCACAATCTTGCCACCTTTTTTCCAGACACCTTATTCTTTCTGAGACCAGTTCCTTCAAGGACTCTCTTTACAGCACCCAAGGACTTTGTTTTCCTAACTAGATTAGACTGCCTACAGAGGAATAACATATGATCATCCTCCTCATCAGTGATTCTCTCTCATGTTGCCTTTACGAATTGGAGTGTTCATTATGCACCATTTTTTTCAGTCCAGGTGATAAAATTTGAAGTCAGTCTGCACAGGGTGCTACTAGCAGGTAGGAGGTTTGTACTTGAGAATTCAGAAGCCACACTTTATACATTAGCACACATACATGCACACACATCTACCATTTTCCACAACTTCATCATTTCATCTTTAGCATTGTGTGCTAAGCCTTTTACCTAACATTGGCTTTATATCTTGCTTGTACAAAGAGGATCTTGCACAAATACTGAAAGACTTATCAAGCAGAGGAAGGTGCTACAACATTTCAACATCTAAGCTACTCTGCAATGCCTGTTGGGATCATTGCAGATACAGCTGCTTGATGGGAAAACACACTTTCTTGGAGAACCCTGCCAGAGTATGCATACATATATAATACAGGAAAATTAAACCAATTAAACATCCAAACCCAAATCAGACCAAACCAACCAATCAACCAAACAAAACAAACAAACAAACAAACAATCACCATCCAAACAAACAAAACTAAAAAGACAAACTCCAAAACAAACACTGGAATATTTTTCCAGCATGAGCTCCAGCAGAAACGGTTTTACTTGCAGATTCAACTCTACAGAATCAATTTCTCTTGTGAAAACGAAGTGCAAATATTGGCTTTTGTGTGATGAGGTCTTATGTACTTCATTAAGATGCTGAACACTGTCCCTGAGTGCCAAACACCTCCTGTGAGTGATTTTGTCGTCGCAATCTCTCAGGATTTAGCACAACAGGCTTTACATTAACATTTGTCTCAATGCTTTGGGTCTTAATCTGCTGAAATTAGAAAAAACTCAAGTTGACTTGACTGAGAAAATGACAGGGATCGAATATAAAGAAACAGAAGACTAGAGGGGCATAGCTCATTAATTGAACACAGTTGAACACTGTAATCTGAAATTTCAGGAAAGAGATGCTTGGATTTGTAGTCCAGAAGAGGAACACAAAGTCTTTTTCCCCTGTCCTGCAAACTATGGGCCAGAAACCACAGAACTGTCTTATAAGCTTGAGTCCTACATTAAAAGACCAAAAGCCAGAAATTATATTTTGCCACATGAAAGAACTCTGGAGACTCAGGGGTTTATCTTACGTTTTTGAAATAACACAAACTTGCCCAAACAGCCATGGTAAGTAGACTGTGTATTGCTTTGATTGTGAAAGTTTTGTGGGGGGGAAGGGATAGAGACAGGAGAATAAAAATCAAAAAATAATCCCCATGCTAAAATAAAAAGCTAAGCAAAAGTTCTTTGAACATTAGGGCAAAAGCACCTATATAGTTACCTAAAGGATTTTTAATAACCTGGGAAAATATGTCAAGATAAGGATCAGTGACCATTTTAGTGCTGATCATGTATAGTTTTTCTTTACAATCAGAATTACTGTAGAGAAAAGGAACTAAGAAGGCAAAGCTGTGACATAGAGGGGAAGAAAAGAAATACGATCAGAAACAGAAAGCTCAACCTTCTTTACACTTCTCTAAAGGTAAGATATTTAATATTAGGTATTAAAAAAAAAAGTCTATGATAAGATTCATACCTTCAAATTAGTCTTTTGAATGTGAAGCAATTTCCATTAACCTCTATGAGACAACCCTGGAAGAAACCAAATCTTGGCAATTCTCACCAAAAGAAATTATGGAGGAATGCAATTATAATTTTGAACTAAATCTCACAGAAACAATTATGCAGAAGAAAAATAACAATTAAAAATATTATAAAATGATTACAATTTTAAGATCTATATACCTTGCTAGTTTTAAAGGAAAAAAATTGTGCTAATCTCAAGAGTACTACTCTAAGTGTGTTTGGTATTAGCCTAGAGTTTAAAAAAAAATACTTGTTCATATTAGGAACTATATAGATGTGTCAAGTAATGTGCTGAATCTGGAGTTTTCACTTTTAGATGCCTGAAATCAGAATGTGTCCTGTACCAAATGAAAAATCTGAAGATGAGCCATGAATATGTCCAGCAATCATCATGGCAGAACTAATATTTGATTAGAAATTATAAAGCCTAATATTACTTAATGCTGAACTGAACTGACTTGACAGTCAAGGCACTAAAAATTTAGAACTGAAAAGTCCCTCATCATTATCTTGTGGCAGAGTAGCAACGGCATGATGCATAATGATTCCATAGCACAGGGAGTCTTTGAATGTAATTAAAAGTCAGTAGAATGGAACACAATTATAAGAATTTAATTTTTTTTAAGGTAATGTGTGACCAGCAATGAAACTCACTGTCACAGAAAATCATTGAGACATCATCTATGCCAAAATCTGGAGACTAGGCTAATTTTTTGATCAATTATAATATTTGTGGGTATCCACTCTAGAGAGAAAAGCTGTACTGGACATTATACAACTATGTGTATATTTATCTGATGTACAGGGATATTGCACATTGGCTAGATCCCTGAAAAAAATTCAAAAAGGAGGCACTTGTGTTTCATAAATCACTTACCCATAGGCATAAGTGAGTTAGGTAAGGAGTTCACATACCAGAGTACTCATTTCACAAGTATTTAAACATCTGTAAGTTGTTTGTAATAGGTAGTCAAAGCTAGCCTTCCTTTACACTAACCAGAAAAAGCATTTCCAAAAGACACTTCACCTCACAGATGCAATATCTTGGGCTAATTCCCTCCTTGAATCTCTTTATTTCTTTAACTCTTTTTATGGAGAATCTGGTGCAACTACATTGAATCCTTTTATTGACTCATAGGCACTAGACTAATCCTGTCCTCAGCATCTATGTCCTGTCTGCAGAAAGAGAGACACACTTCCAGGAGAATTTATGCCTTTTTAAAAAACAAACATGTAAAGTAGATGGTAGGATTTGCCCTCTCTGATTTTTTAGTTCTCTATATTAAGCACAGGAATAGCCAAAATAACCAGTTGCAATTTGAATTAAACTCTTAGAACATAAAATTTGCTAGAGAAGATCCCCACTCTTAGATGTCTTGTTGAATCTAGGTACATTTGCTGGCTTAGCAGACAAATTAATTTGTGTGCAGTAAATCAGTTAATGATTTTTTGACAATGAGACATGATATCTGATCATAGTCTGGGATATGAGATGTGGTACCTGCTAGGTTTAATGAATTACAGTCCCTGAACTGTAGCATGCTGCTTACTTTGTCTCTCTGCTGTGAGGTGCAGCCTCTCTGGAAACACCTTCAGACACCATCAGAAGACAAAGGGAGGTAGGACAATGATGAACTCATTTTGCTTGGCCTTAATAAGGAGTACAAGCATATAGCTAAAGGATAGGCTTCAGTTTCTATAAGAACAATATTCATTTTTTTATTTATTTTCTCCTGCTCAAGGAAGAAATTCAGGGAATTCTCTGTGGTGCACAGAGTTGTGTATCAAATCATGATGTGTCACTATGATAAGAATGTTCTATTTTTTTCACATATTTCACATATGTTAAATAATCCTTAAAATACTGATAAAATTACAGTCAACAAAAACTGAGAGTAAAAATCTAAGTCAATTATCAGGTAATAGGCCCTGAAGATTACAAAATGAAAATTTGAATCTATGTAATACTGACAATGTCTAAAACAGACACATGGAATTAAAATGGTAATAACATTGCTTTGGTGATTTTGAGAGCTGATACAAAATACAAAGATATCTTCACAGCAATGTTACACTATTGCCAAATCAAGATGGCTGAAAGAAACCAGGATGACTATGCTAGTAAATTACTTAAAATTACATCAAAGCCTTATACAAAGAAACATTTCCTTTAAATATGTTAATGTACATAGTAGAAAAAGAGAAAACCCTTCCAAAACGAATCAATAAAAGTACAAAAATATTCCACTGGTGTAATTTCTAATATGCATACACAAACATACCTGTAGTGTCACAAAACGAAATCAGTAGCACACTGATGATAAAAAGAGATGTTTTTGCTATTGCTAAGCACAGAGCCAGAGCCTTTCCTCCTTTTTGTATTGCCAGGCTGGGGAGGGGGCTGGGGGTGCTTGGAAAGTTGGGATGAGTCACATCTGGAACAGGTGACCCAAACTGACCAAAGTCACATTACAGGTCATAGAATATCATGCAAAGTATATAAAGTGGGGGGAAGGAGGAAGGGGAGGACATTTGGAGTGTTGTCATTTGTCTTCCCAAGTCACTGATACACATGGTATAACTCCTGCTCTCACAGATGGCTAAAGAGCTGCCTGCCCATGGGAAGCAGTGAATTCATTCCTTGATTTGCTTTGCTTTTGTCTGCACGTTTTGTTTTTCCTATTAAACTGTGTATATCTCAAAAGAGTTCACTGCCTTTTACCATTCTGATTCACTCCTTGGTCCTGCTGGTGGAGGAGTGACTGAGCAGCTGTGTGGGGCTTAGTTTCTGACTGGGGTTAAACCACAACAGCCTCCTAGGTCTAAAAGCATCTGAGGTATGCTCTGAACACACACAAACTGTTTAGGTGTTATCCAGAAGGAATCCAGATAGTGTGCTTTAATCTGGTGTTGGGAGAGTGGGCAAATTGTGGCTGTGGTGGTTTGGCCTGGGCAGAGTTAATAGTCCTCACAGTAACTAATATGGAGCTGTGTTTTGGAATTGTGCTGGAAACAGTGCTGATAACACAGAAATGTTTTCATTATTGCTGGGCAGCTCTTGCACAGAGCCAAAGCATTTTCTGCTTCTCACCTACCACGCCAGCAAAGAGTCAGGGCTACACAGGGAGCTGGGAGTGATGCAGCCTGCACAGCTGATCCAGCTGAACAAAGGAGTATTCCCTATCATATGACCTCATACTAGTATATAAAGTGGGGGGAAGAAGGAGGAAGATGGGGAGCATTTGGAGTGATTGAGTTTGCCTTCTTAAGTCAGTGTTAAGTGTGATGAGACCCAGCTTTCCTGGGACCCTGCTTTCCTGGGGATAGCTGAATGCCAGCCTGCTGAGGGGAAGTTATGAATGAATTCATTGTTTTGCCCGGATGTGCAGCTTTTCTTTGGATAATAAACTGTCTTTTTCTCAATCCATAAGTTTTTTCTCATTTTTACTCTCCACATTCTCTCCCCCATTCTACTGAAGAGAAAGTGAGTGAGTGGCTGTGTGGGGCTGAGTGGTCAGCTGGGGTTAAATCTTGACAGTGGTAGATCAGCTTGAAAAGCTCAGTCCTGGTCCAAAATAATATGCCAGTGTGGAAATATCCATACACCCTGATGGAAGGGTGTGTTAAAGTAAAAGCACCAGCTGTATTAATTTATCTTTTGAGAGTCCTGCAAAAGTTCAATTATGGGACTGATATGTTTCTGCCTTAGGAGGCATGTGGCATAAACCAATACTCCCCCAAACTCCATAATACACCACCATTTCCATGTCACTTAACACTAGCTAACAGGTAACTGAAAGAAACTAGACTGACCCTAATCTGTTCCCTCCAAAATACTGGTGTGAACTATGCTACATAAAAGTTTTCTTATTGAAGGAGTGCCAAGGTCGTAGGTCTCTTTTGGAAAAACTAACAACTGCCACATGTGGTCCCCTCTGGAGGCTATTGCCTTTGTTTCTTCCTTTTTAGGAACAGAATTTTCTTTGTGGATTTTATTGGCCCTAACTCCAGAGCAGCAGCACCCAGACATGGTTTTATGGATTCTGCACATGTCGCTTGGAACAGCTTCTTTTTGTTGTTTTTTCTTTTTTTAATCTGTCCCAGCTTTGAAATGCAGCTTTAGCTTAAATCATCAAAGTATCTTATCATTCACATATTTAAAAAAACAAAAAACAAAAAACAAAAAAACACATTTCTAATGCAAACATAATTAGTCATTTTCTGTTAATGTACAAAGTGAAATGCAGGAAAGGGACAGTTGAATTGTGAGTCAATCACAGAATAGTAACTAGAGCCTTGGTTATCAACTTACCTCCATTGTGGTATTGATCAAGGATAGTTGAAACAAACCTACAATTATCAAGAAGAGAATGCAACTCACCCAGAGCATATCTGGAAATGTGTAGGAAATCATGCAGACTAACAATTCTTTTATGTGATGCAGATAAAAAAGTATCAAAAATACACACAGTATCAGCAGCAGTAGAATGTAACAGATAAGGATTTTGCAGATTATGCCATCAAAAATCATAAAGTTTTGGAGAGGAAAAGAAAATATCTAAGATCTTTATAATGGAAAACAAATGTGGAGCATTGGATTAAGATTTGATGTGGGACATTTGTTTTGTTTTGTTTCTAAACAACTTTTCAAAAAGTACATTAAGAAATAATGTTATCCCAATCAAATCAGGAATCATTTAAGACGTAAAGTAAATTAATATTAAAATAAATATATTGCTGTCATAGTGTTTTAAGATGATTCAGTATTCTAATTATATATTCTGATTATATTTTCTGAATTTTATATAAGGTTTTATAATTTTGTAGATAATTTTCAATATTTAAAAGACAGAAAGATATATGCACATTATATAATTTATTGAGGTTTACAGTACTGGCTACATAATATTTTCTCCCTATTTTTACATTAAAAAAAAATGCCCCAAAGTTCATTCAAATGACATGTAACTCTGATGCTATGATGGTGAAAGAGGATGGCATTGCTATGGCATCCAGAAAGGTCAGGGTGGCACAGCTAGGAAAGAAAGATGGATATGGAAACCTGAAGATGGGTTGATTCATTTCACAGAGGTAAATACTCGGTGCTGCATAACTGTCTCCTTTTAATTAGCTTGTCAAAAGATTTTGACAAAGGCCTCCAGTGGATTACTGAGTAAACCTAACTGCAGATTATCTCTACTGAATCATTTATTGTCTTTCAGAGCTTTTAATAGAATTGATCTAATCAAGCCAGTTCTATTTTTCTTATCAATTTTCAGCTTTTGGGTTTTGTTTTTTTTGTTGGCTTTTTTTTTTTTTTTTTTTTTTTTTTTTTTTTTTTTTGCGTAATTAGTTACTACAAGGTTTGCCAGCAACACTTTTTTTTCCCCCTGTTTAATATAAGACTGAATTTGAGTATGCACTTTAGATCTTCTTTGATATCTTTATTTGGACTTCTCTACCTATCAATTCATCAGAGTACATAGTGTTTCCAAGCTTTTTATTGCTGTTCTCTTTCACTGGTTTTAAATGTTTGTTTTTTTTATGTGAATGGATGATGCTTCATTTTAAGGCTACAATATTAACACAAGTTGTTCTTGTAAGTAAACAGGCATTTACAAAGAACCTAAAAAGTGTTAATTGTCTTCCTCAAAGCTCCATTTACTGTATCTCACATTATATTATCACTTCTATAAGTACAACTTTATGTTACCAAACTTCATTGCAATTATTAGTGTGACAGAGAATGCATTTTTGTTAGGTGGAATTTGACAGATATAAGAAGACAAATCAGGAATATGTATTTAGGAACTTTCTGACATAGAATTCTAAGGGCTGGGAAGAACAGGGGAAAACGAGACTGATCATCTTTTCCCATCGAACTTTTCCAAACACTGTTACTATGCCAACTTGCTAAAGTTGTTCAGATAGTTGTAGGCCTACCAAGGAGCTGTCAGAATCTTGGTGCAGCCATTTAATATTGAGGTATTTTGCTCATCCTAAATAAGTTGGAGGACAGAATATCTGTTGCCTCTGTCTGCTGACATCCCTATGTGCTGTTTTGTGAGTGTCTAAAAGAAGGTTAGGGCTGGAAAAATTACTGATATTATAACAAGGGATGGCACAGCATGGCACTTGCTGTATTGAATCAAAGTCTACATGGACTGGGTATGAGAGCACTAAAATGTGCTGCTATCCACATCATCCAAAGCAGACTCTGAACTTTAAAATTTAAATATGTTAAATAATGTAAATCAGCCTCATCTCAAGCACAGTAATAATGCTTTCCCACTTTGGGCATAAGAAAAAGAGTTTATCCTCTTGAAGAACATTATCTTCAGTCTTGAATGAAAGTTTTATTGTTTTGATAAATAACTTATTCACTAAAAATGTAATTTTCATTAAATAAAAAATATTTATGTTAGATCAACATATTTCATATTAAATTTGGGGGGACTAGAAATTCACAAATCTTTTATGGGGCTTCAGCTCATGATATCCTTTATCCTTGGAGACAGTTCAACTGTCTCCTGTCTTCCCAATCTGGATTCATGCATGCTGTCACATGTTAAGGGCTGTCCAGAGTGACAATGATGAGGGAACTTTATTTTCATTTTAGCAGTTATTCAAACCACTGGGCAAACATACCAAAGCACTGAAGGATATCTGCTCAACATACACATCCTACACTTTGGAACATTGAAACTGTGAAGAGTATAGAGAATTGGCATGAATTGGTATGAAGAGAGCAGACTAAATGGGTGCTTCTCTTTCCATATCTGTACCCCTTAACATGTAATTTAGAACTATCTTGTGACCTGGGTGAACTGGATTCGAATTTCAACAGAGAGAAGAAGTTCAATTCAGCTTCCTGCAGTCTGGGTAGGGGATGTGACTACTAGGTTATTCAATCAAAGAAGGGCACTGTTCTCACTGTATTTGTTGTATCTAAGCTTTGCCCTTCATCTCCTTTTCTCTTGTTAAAGATACCATTTAGCATAACAAAAATAAGACATTTTGGTTGTGTTTTCACTTTGAAAAAAGGCATGTGCACAAATATGTATGTGCATATATATATATGGACACAAGTAAAATGTTTGGATTAATTAGTGTGTATCCACAGTTTTGTTGGTACAGTGGTCACAGCTCCTTCATTCTGGTAAATTTGTAAACTAGCAAGCAAAGCAAAACATCACTTATACAGCACCACTCCTGTATATCCAATAATGAACACCGTCCTAAAATTTCCAGTTGCCTAAAGAGTTTATAAAATTATATATTGTATAACAAAATTACATGCAATTATTACAGTGTCCAAAGCCCCTAAGGACTGGATAATGAGTTGTTAATTTGAAATATTTATAAAAAACAGTTGAAAGAAAAACCTTCTTGCATAGTTTAAGGTAGATAAGGAAACCTCTCAGAGGAAAAAAAATCTGATAAAGTGAGTGTATTTGGGAAAATATGTTTAGTGCAGCACTACAGTCTAAAATAGATGCTGTATGCAGCACATAAACATATTAATTTGTCAGCAGTTTCTCAGTGCCAAAATACTTGGCAAAGTTTTAAAAGAGCTATACTGTAGTCTGAGTGGTATGTTGGCAAGAAGCCTGCACTCGTTCTACTATTTCAGTATAGTTTTACTTACCTCATAAGAAAATAAACATGATTACTCTTTCAGTTATTGTAATGTCCATCTTGCCCTTCTCTAAAGTGTCTACATTCTGCCTTCCAAACCTCTAGGTCCTATATCAGCAGGTTAAAAAAAATTAAATTTAAAGAAAAAATCCGTCAACACACAGCCCACGTTCAGAGAAAAGCAATTAATTTGATGGGTTGACAGTTGAAAAAGGTAGCTTCTGACAGACATCCAGTGTGATGCCAGCCAGGATGATGTACAGTGTTGCACTTCCCTTAAAAGGAAAAGTAAATCAGGCATCCCAAAGGCAAGTCCTTTGTATTCTATTGAAGCTTTTAGGTATTACTGCATCTTTGTTGTGTATTCCTGACAAGCTGTAAAGAATTCTACTGTACCTAAAACGTGTTTGAATAGAATCCACAAAAGGCTATATGCAAATCCCACACAGGAGAGCTGGAGAGCCAGGCAGAGGGCAAGGAAAGCAGCAATGCACTGCTCAGTCCCAGAACAGCTGTGCAGACCCTGGAGCTGACAAGGGCAGTGGGCACAGGCAGCAGGTCAGCAGAGCAGTATTCAGCCCATTATGCTTCCTTCAAAGCCCATTAGTTATTGGACTAGTTAAAGCATCATAAAGCTCCTCTTCTACTTTATACAAATGCTCGTGCACGAAGAGAAAATTATCATGGAGTTGGTAATCTTATGTTTTTCGGTTGAACTTTTGTTGAAGACCTAAAAATCACACAGATAGGAAAAAAACTCACTACATTCTTACTATCTGCATGTTGAAAACCTCCCATATCTACTTTTTTGAGTCCAGGTGTCATGAGAGTGAAGAGAGTAGAATGAACAATCACCTCAAAGACCTATTTTCTATTAAGGATACAAGCATTTAAGGCATGGAATGGAAAATTTGCATATTTTTAAATTGAGTATTAAACATTAGCCAGTATTAAGTGTAAATTAAAGACATTGTCTTATATGAAAAATACCCCAAACAAAGCCAATAGCTAGATGAGTGCTAAAAATCACTTTTCTAGAAGACAAACTAGCTAAAGCTCTTTCAGAACTATTGTGGTCTGTGGAGGAACAATTTTGAAATGGAATAAGGTTCACAGGCTGTAAATATCTCTGTGTCTCCTATGTTACCAAGGGATCACTAAATTGAGAGACAGTTGTGTTGCCCAGCAGATTCATGAAGAATCTACAGTCACTCTAGGATGTCTTTTAACATTTGGAGACCATGCAGTTCCTCTTCTGGGCATAAGAGCAAGAACATTAGTGGAATTCTCTTATGGAGTCATCCCAAATATAATGTTTTCCTTTCATGACAGAAATAAAAGACTATAAAGTAAATGGACTTTTGCTTACAAAATGTCAAGCTGCATTTCAGACCTAGCCAGGACTCCCAAACTCTTCAGAAGTTATGTCCAGAAGATAAACAAGTGCACTAAAATACTAATTAACTATAAGATTTGTGTCTTATTGCAACCATGTTTCAGTTTATGGTATTCATTTGGAAGATCTAGCAAGACAGAGCATTGAGACTGATTTTTGCTAGCTTAGTTGTTCCTAGTAGCCAACCAACCAAGGTTCATTAGGAAAATCAGGGATTCACATGTAAATTGTTCTGTAAAATTGCAGACCCATGTGGGAAAAGTTACAGTAACAACTTCATCCTTACAAATACTATAACTTTCTCATTGATACATATATTAATTTATATGCACACACACTGCTGTCCTTGTACATATAAGGTCTGTGATATTGTGATACTGTGCATTGAGATTTTTTGCAATATTTATATTTTGACTTCCTACAGTCTGGAGCAAACCCTCCTCTCAAGATTTTCTCCCATATCCAATAACTCAATGGATCATTGGTTATACTGCTGTTAAAGGTACTGAGATTTGGCTCAAGGCATTCAAGATAGCAAGATTGAATCAAATTCAATATTTGTGTCTTAATTCCTTGGGATATTAGGCAGCGTTACAAAAAATGAACATTATTGTGGAAAACTTTATATGTATTTCTGTAGGGATTTTAATTAGGATTGTAAGCACTGACAGTCCTCATTTAGCAAAACTCTTAAACCCATATTTAACATGAAGAACCTAAAAAAAAATATCTTAAAAGGTACGTGTGTATGAGTATCTGTGCACAGACACATACATTCACTCATGTAGATACATTTATAATTTAAGATCTTTGTTGTCTGTGTGTATAATCCCCTCTACAACTCTCAACAGTAAAAAAGGCTTAGAAAAATGTTTACCCGGCAGTGAATTGGTCAAGTCCACCTGATCCTCAACCACTTGAAAGTTATAGTATTATTATTAAAGACATCATACATCTCACACAGCATATACAATAAACCTCTGCATTGCTCTCATCCAGGAAAAAAAAAAAAATGTTGTTTAGCAACCAAGATTCTTAGCTCTGGCCTCCATGGATGTATTTTCAACAATTTTTTACTTTACAGCAAGATATTTACTAAACAAAAATACTACAGAGGCTACTATAATCACTGAATAAGTGAATACACTGACACCTTTTAGAATAAATATCATTCCTGTTTTACAAGAAAATTTTTGTTAAATCTACAGGAAGATTCTTGTTTTTAAAATAGTCTTGCATATAAGTATAAACTTTTTGCCAAAGTTTAGTAGTCAACTAAAATGTATATTTGATGATGTCTTACTTTCTTGTCCAGGAGACTGTTACACTAGTTTTATCCTGTAGTTGTTAAAATGTGTGATTTAATTTTCAGCTAGAAAGCTAAGAGGTAATTTCTCCATAATACAGAGATTTTAACTGGTTTATTAATGAAGTTATGTAAGTTTGCCCATATTTTATAATACTGAAATTATCCAGTCCCTGGTAGAGCCGTTTCAGATATATGCAGGGACTGCCAAGTAAACTCCTGTTGTGTGATGTTTTAGAGAAGATGAGTAGTTGATTCTTCAGTGCAGTGCACAAAAAAGAAGTACAATGATGCTTCCATCATTATGCCTTCTTTTTGGCCCCACTATATCCCCACTATCTTGCGACAGATCATGAGTTTATGAACTTCCTGACTGGGACGCTTAATGCTCAATATTCTGATTAGCAGACTTTTATTAACTTTTGTCTGTGAATTTGACTAGCTGCTTTTCAAACACATTTCAGTTTGGCATCCAGTGTGCACCACATTTTAACTACATGCTGTGTGAAACAAGCTTCTTTTCGTTTGTTTTAAAGTTTACACCTGATGATTTCCTTTGCGTGCCCCTTGGGTTTTCTGCTATTAAAATTTTTAGATAATAGTTGTAATTCATCATCATTATCCATTTCCTTCTCTGTGTGTTACTACCTCCTTCCCCTGTTGTCTTCCTTCCACTCTTGGAAGTATTGCATTAATGCATTGCTCCTTGTAATGAAGCTGTTCTTCAATTCTGATAGTATTTTGTGTTCTGCTATATGTTTCGTAATACTGTAACCGAGTTCCTGTGTTGTATAATGGAATAATAAATTGACAAAATATTTTTTCCATGGCTTTTCAGCTGTTTTTGATTTCTTTCTGCTACTCCCTTGTACTGTATTTACCCCTGAGCACATCAGATCAGTAGCTAGTGGACTTAAAAAAGTAAATATCTGCAGTGAGGATAGAGCCTGTTCCTAGGTGACCTGATATCAGGGTTTTTGTAATGTGTGTGTTGTTCCTGCAAGTTCTCTTTAAAATTTGTAGTTTTTAATTAGTCTATACTGATTTTTTAAAATTAATTTTAATTCTTCCTTTTTTGATGGAAATTTTAGATTTACTTCCTCCAGAGAAAATCCTCAGAGATGTTTTGGCTCAGACCATGACTACATTAGGTTATGTTCATCTCTGCCCATGAACTGAGCTGATTTGATGGACTAAGTCTCAGAAGGTTTATTAGATCATGCCAGCTTTGTGATTTTTCAGGTACACTTCTATTCTGCAAATACCTTGCTCATGATCACTTCAGAGTGCAAAGTGAAGTCCCAGTCAAAAAGTACAGCTGGGGCATTGTACTCCAGCACCACAATTTGTGTTCTTTTCTTGGTTTATGTTAGCATACATCCTATTTCAGCTGTGTTGCCATAACAAGCAACATTAAATATCCTTCATTCAATTAACTCTTCTCTTATCTTTCTTCTCTCTTAAGCCATCAACACTGGACAGAAATTTAGCAGGAATATAACCTTAATTGTGCTTGTATTGCTCCTGCTGATATGAGTGAGAAGAGTAGCCCATCCTAACTTGTTTATGTTGGCGTTTAGACAATACATGTGACAAACAAGCTTTTAAATTTCATTCAAATATTCAATACTATATTATTCAGTGCAGGGCTTCACATTCACTTTTAAGTTTTATACTAGTTGTATTAATTATGTTCATAAGTCTGTGTTTGTCCTAGATGGTGATGGGATCTTTTAGATGATCATTTGAATGAAAAATTGGTTTGTTGGTTTTTATCTCAGGTTGTAAGGGATATATATTTGTTACAAAGCATTTCTGTTCTACTTTCTGCATTGGAAACTATTTGCATACACTTCCACAGCATAAAGAATTTTTTCAGTGGGGTCACAGCCCTCGGAGTTCAGCTGGCAGTCAGCATTCCAGCTGAATGGCATCTGCACTTACATCCTGCTTCAAGGGGAAATGCAAACAATCATGCTGTTTCAGGAACAAAAATCTCAATATTTATGTTAAAATCATTTTTGATTAAAAGCCAATTACACTGAAGATGATGCAAATCTTTCTTGCTTTTGTTTGGGCAAATCCAGAGATAAAAGCCCTGGATCGAAACCCACTCTTCTGTTCCTCATTGAAATATCTGTAGTTTTGAAATTTTAGCTTCTCTATAACCCTAATCAGCCACACAGGATGCCAAAATACATGACCATATGAAGGAAGTATGCAGAAGCAGTGATTGTTAGCTACCTCCAAACTGCCACAGTGACTGTCTTGGGCAGTTTCAGAGAGTCCCTGGTTGATGGTGTCTCAGATTTGCAGGGAGAGTACAGTTTAAAACCTGAAAACTACATGATTTTGCCATTCTCTGGAGAACAAGGAAATTAGATTTTCATTAGGTTTATGAAATAACTAAACTTTCTTGTGGTACATCATAAACAGAAAAAAACCCCCATAGTTTAGAATGGCATCTTCATGAGATTTGTGTGGAGATCTACTTAGCTGAGTAATGAGTAGCATTCAAATAGCATGAAGGATTTATATTTTGGTCCTTTCTTGAATGAATTAGTGTTGGAATTTACTCTTACATACAGAACTTCCCTATATGTCCATGCTTAAACTGTATTAAAACAGGCAAATATACCAACCTCTGTATATTCAGTACATTTTTTTATAAAACAATACCATTTTAATAACTGAAAAAAATTATAATAGAACACTCATGTCTTTAAAACCAAACACTTCAGAACATAATTAACTTCCTTGAATGCTTAAATACTTATAAGTAATTATTATGAAGAGAAATGGACTTAAGTCCATTGCATCCCATGAAATTCAGGATAAAACAATACATTCCTTAGTGCCCAGGAAACGTGTTTCACTGTTCATGAATAAACATAGCATGCACAGTATGATACCACAAGAGAAAAATGATATAAGAGGAAAAGTTCCTCCTGCAAAATAAATGACCTGTAATGTAAAATAAACACAAGACAGAAAATGGAAGAAATAAAAAATAAGCAAACTACAAGACTATTGTATCACTGAATCAAGCACACACATAAGGCCTTCTATTCTGTTTATACTTTCATGGAGTGATTTAATCAAGCTATCTACATAGCTATCAGAGCACTTTTATTTTTTGCTTCATTTTTGCTATTAAGATCAGAAATGAGGGCTGCTTCCCCCCTTCCTCCCCTCCCCCTGCATCCCTAAATTGGATCGAAATTCCCATGTAGGTCAGTTCTGCTCGCCATAGCACATTGTGTGTAGGCTAAAAGAATAAAATGGCAAAAGAGATGTAACAAGTTTTTCTTTCTCTGATTACTCATTTCATACACCTATTCCAGTGAGCAAGGTTTAAATTCTTAATATATAATATTCAACAACCTGCAGAGAAGTTCACTGAGAACAAAAGAGAGCAAAGGAAGGATGAGACAGAAACCTTTACAGAAAGTCTTTTTGTAGGTAGTTCATGCACATACTAATTTCTATTGTACCATTCCTGATTCTCAGAGGCAGATCAAACTTGAAAGAAGACTGAATTCAAGCACTGTTTTTGCTACTTGAACTGAGCACATTGCATGGCTCTTATCATCTTCAAAGGTTGCCTCCTTCTTTATGGATACTGTGTCCTTAAAGAAATGTTGTCAAAATAAAAAAACAAGTCACTGCACAATTATAATTGTTACCAGTAGTAAAGGGCAAAGGTGTTTTGGTTTCTGTGAAATAAATTTTCAGATTAAATGGATAAACCTTGGTCCAAGAAAAAATTAGAAACAGAAATTTTAGCCCAATTATGCCAATCAAAAAACCCCTCTCTAATTCAAATTTATTATAAACTGGAAATTTGAATTCAAATATACTCAAATTTCATGGCATTCAAAGGTTATTTATTTCAATATCAATTCTGATTGGATATTTCAGGAACTTCTCTGGCAATATTGTGGGAATTTCTAGCCATACAGCTAAACAAGCTCTTGTTACCTTCCTATTTCTTCTTCTCTAGCATAATTTAAATTTGATCTTACATATCAGTGTGTGCAATATTTGCATTGCCTAATGCAGAGCTCTGAGCAAAAGTAGTCAAATATAATTTTTCTGGATTTTTCCTCTAATTACTTTCTTTTTCACCTGAAAAAAAAAAAAGTTTCTAAAAAGTTAAAGGCTTAAAATGTGATCAGTAAATCTGCCATGCTGTGAGGCAGTAAAAAACCCAAAGGGATAGTTTTAAAGGTGTATCTTTACAGTGAGAGTTGGGATCCTAAATTCTTCTTGATCAAAGTCTTGTGCATGGACACAAATTTAGAATGCAGAATCAACCACCTAAAAATATCTTCTGAATTACAACTTATAGACCTGTTGAACATTGAGGTATTTTGTTTTAATCTTCTATGCAAACTCGGAATTTTTAAACTCTCTTCACATCAGTGCACATTTATTTTCAATTAACCTGAGAACTCTATTTCCTATGACAAATTCTAATAATTAATATTGCCCTAAACATAATTTTTCACTTCTAAATTTAACCAAGATTTCAGAGGCATTAAATTTAAAACTAACAGCCCAGCCTTAGAGAAGGTTTATTTTCTCTTTTATTCAAGAGATTTAGGATAGACATGTCCCAATAATTAAAAAGAAGAATTTAGATAAATTAATGGCATGTGAAAAACTGAACATATAGAGTCTACAGTGGTTTTCATCTTGCAAAATAAAAATAGCTTCTGATTTACAAAACAGTATTTGAGGTGTTTAAAATGTATTATGTTTCAACAGAAGAAAAGTTGTCATCTACAACAGTAAACAATCCTAGATTAATGTCAGGTTCAACCCCAGCCAGCAGCCAAGTACCACATGGTCACACTCTCACTCCCATACCAATGAGTTTAGGGACAGAATTGGAGAGGTAAAAGGCAGATAATTCCTGGATTGAGATAAAGTTTAACAGGAAAAGCAAAAGCCACGTACACATGCAAAGCAAAACAAGGGATGAATTCACTGCTTCCAATGGGGAGACAGATGTTCAGCCTTCTCCAGGAGAGCAGGGCCCCAAAACACCTAATGGTGATTTGGGAAGACAAACGCCAGCACTTCAAACTCCCTCTCCCCTTCCTCCTTCTTCCTCTGCTTAGTGCACTAAGCATGATGCTCCATGGTCTGGAATGTTCTTTTGGTCAGTTTGGGTCACTTGTTGCAGTTGTGACTCCTCCCAACCTCCCAAGCACCCCCAGCCCCTCCCCAGCCTGGCAGCACAAAAATCAGGAAAGGCTTTGGCTCTGTGTCAGCCCTGCTCAGCAATAACAAAAACATCTCTATATTATCAACCCTGTGTTCTGCACAAATCCAAAACACAGCCACTGTGAAAAAAAATCGCTCTACCCCAGCCAAAACCAGCACAATTAAGCATTTTAATATCTTTTCTTAGTCTGTTCAAAGTTCTTTTCAAGAGCTATGGTGACTTTCAAGATGTCAGATCTCACATCTATCTGGACACTATTTTGAGTGGTCCAATGGGAGGTCTCTGTACTGCCTCATGCCTGCTGTTGTGATTTATAAACAATGGCATGGCTTGTTCAAATCATAGCCACCCATTACGAATTGCACTGAGTGTCAAAACACAGATTCCTTTGTATGTATTCCTCCAGATTCTATTTGAAGAGGAAAATAAAAACTATGAAAACATGTATAAGCAGTATCATGCAGCCTTATTCACATTCACAATCACATCAAATACTCTATTCAACTTAGTTTTTTCAAATAGTTGCAAAACCTGAGGCAGCTTATGGATAACCATGGCTGAGATGGGAGATGAAACTCTTAAACTTGCTTGAGAACTTAAATAGGTAGAAGGTATGCTGTCAAACTGGTTAAAGCAGAGGGAATAAAAACCCAAATGGTCTCATTCATCTCAGCCCTGCCTAGATAGCTTCTGCACAATAGATATTTAATAACAGTCCACTCAGCATCTCTCCAGTATATTAGGCACATCATAGAAGAGTCAGACTGCCTGTGGGCCCCTGGAAAGTGTTAATTGACAGAAAATTGAAGAGGTGAATCCTTAAGGTCACAAATGATAGCAGAGAGCCTATCCCTACGAGGAAGGTAAAGTAAAATTACGTTTAGTGTTTGTGAGGTCAATCAAATTGCTTCCCAATGGATTGTAAAACACTGAAAAAAGCACTGCTAAGCAATACTATAACCTCTTTGTTAGTCTCAATTTACACCTATTTCAAAGAAGAAATTCTTGTAGAATGAAAAAGTAGTATATGCTGCCTGCCTCCTTCAAAGAAATAGACATTTGAAAATAATACGCATGGTAAAACTTGTTCTGACTAGTTTTCATTTTCCTAATTCTTAATGCTATTGCTATTTTCAGAAAGTTGATAGCTTAAACTTTGTTTTTATGATTTTACATGCAGCACAAAGAACAACTCAAAGCATAAAAGTTACTTTGTGTGTGGTTTAAACAGAGAAGAACAAGTAATTACTCGTTGACCAAAGATATTAACATAGGCTAATTACAAAAGTCAAAGAATAAATGTTCAGAAATACTTTCCACAGAATTCTTAGTCTTTCTGCCAAGTCTTGATGGTTTTATTTTAATTTTATTTATTTTCTGTTATTTTGAAAGTGATCTCCTGACTTTTGAAGGTAATATGAGTACTTTATAATTTTTATTATGGTTATTTTTTTAAATTATAATAACAGTAACAAAATAGCGCTGTTTAAGAAGAGTAAGAAGATTACTGATTAAAGAAATAGTCAGAAGAAATAATAAGTGTTTAGGGTTTTGTACCTTATTAGCCCTGTGGCCTATATTTTTGAAGTAAGAAATATAAAATAAGAAAAAAAATCTAAAAACCTGTAATAACTACTTAACTTGCATAAATATTTTTGTAACTAAAATTAATTTTATATCAACTTGCATGCTTCAAGCATGATAAATGGATTTCCATGGAGCAATGTGTGTCTTGTCTGTCATAAGACACAAAGAGCAGTAATTGTAGCATCCCACAAATACCCATTTGTATATTGCAAATGCATCTTAGTCCAGGCTAAAAGGAATTGTTTTTGACAGTAAGCAGGTAGTTTTCTGACTGAGCTGTGTGGAGACAGGTTAGATTCACAATGAAGCACTAAAAAACGTGTGTGGATTTTTATTTTTTTTTCTGTTGTCCTGGGTAAAAGGGGTGGATGTGGATGCTGCATCAATGGTCTGCCATGAGACCGACAAAGGCAGGATGTATGGAGGACATGGATAATGCACCCATGCACCCAATCCTGCACAACTGGGACAGCTTCTATGCAGAAATGGTGGTTTTCACTATTCCATTTCTTCTTGGTTTGAAAAAAGGCACAGTGAAATCAGGAATCTCATACAGGACTTTCATTTCAGGCTCCTTTGCCCAATGGAAGTGTGGTATGAAAGAGAAAAGAAAAAGAAATGAGAAAAAAGGCAAAAAGCTTGCCTTTAGTATTCAAAGAACTTGTAATTTTCATAAATAAGCAACAAATAAATTGCTAACCAAAATAATATCATATAAAACCTCAATTTTGGTATCACTTGAATGAAGGGTTGATTCATTATTTACCAACTATAGTTTGTTTTCTCTGGTACAAAAACAAAGTCCAAGGCCAGCACCAGACTCATGGCCCTCCCTGTACATGCACACAGTTTTTCTATTGGTACATACAGAGTACCAATATGGACATCAGACTAGGAGTCAACAATCCTGGACCATGTTATGTCCCAGGAGCCTGATACCTTGGCAGGGACTCAAGGCCTGTTCAAGTTCTCCATCAGCTGAAGGACACACATTGTACTTGCATATAAAATGGGGTGAAGGGAAGAGCCTGGGAAATGAAGAGCTGGTTCCATGACGTGTCAGGATTTGCTTATTCTTTACATAGCATAACATAAGGCAAATTCTGTTTTTGTTCCCTCCTGTTCTCTGTCTTGAAATTATTTTCTACAAAATGAAGGAAGGCATAAATGTTCTTGGCTGCAAGCCTCCTTCATTGAAATGGGAGTGGTAGGGGGAGAGAAGGGTGATGACTGCAAAGGAGTTCAATGTAAAATGAAGACATTGTTTTCAAATTATTTTTTAATGTACTTAGAGTATAAAACGTGAAGATTATTCAGGATGTCCTATTTTGATAATTATTCTCTTTGTTCATACTACTGTAATACAGCAGCAAGTGCATTATATCTCTTTCCTGATATAAGTCCATATTTTATGCAAGCTAATAACTTCAAAGTACAGTGCAGGTTGTTGAAATCACTTTTATTATACAGAGCATATTCAATATAGCATAGAAGTGTTTGCCTACTAAAGTCTCTTTTATAATGGATTGTATTGACTTTGCTGGTTTTAAACTAAATATCAACCATAAGGCAAGAGTGGGAAGGAACAGATGGAGAGTTCATTTCTCAAAATGTATTGGAATCAAAATACATTATTTAAAATTCATACCCAAATGGGGCTCTGAGAAATTATAAATGATAACTCTACACTATTTTTATAGTGATGCAGTATTAACATAATGATTGTGTAACAATGAAAGTAAAGAAATAATATCTGTGTAGTATTATTAGTGTTACTGTTGCAAATATATAGCTGCTGTCTTACACAGTGAAGCAGAACTAAATTTGAAAAAGGAACCTGTCTCTTTGTCATTTTTGAGTATTGGAACCACAACAGTTTCCAGGAACAAGTGAAATATTTTACTAATGATGTGATCATTTATGTTATTAATCTTGTTCCCATTTCAGTGAACCTGTGTATATGTATTATATTGCCCTAACTTATACTAACTCAGCTTTTGTGGAAAAAAAAACCTACCAAAAGTATTTATTAACAAATCTTTTATCTCATCTTTGTTTCAGATATGTGTGTCTTACTGTCTACACCTTAGATATTACTGTTTTAGCCTCTTTTTCTAGTCAATGGAAAGAACTGAGCTTACACATATTAGGAATTTTAGCTTTTCTATTTTATGTATGCATAAATATAGGAAAATGTGAGCTGTATGTATAGTGTCACTTTAAGTCCATTGACTCTGAAGAGAGCCTTGATGGCAAGCTAAAACAGAAATATTTACAAAGAAAATGTTTATGTTAGATCAGATTAATCTGATCTGCATCAGTAGAACAGGTTTTTGATAAGAAAAAGGATGATAAAATGAGCCTTTCCTGAAGAGGGCCAGCATCAGGACTGCATAAAAGACATTTTATTTACCCTGTAGAATTCTTATTTGGGAAAATATTTAACTTCTAGAAACTGATCTATAAAGCCAAGGCAAAAATTTATGCAGGGAATGATGCATTTATCACAGAAATGGAGCAAATTGTTTTTGACATCATATTGCTGGGTTAAGGGATGCTAGGTGATTTTTTATTTAATTTTCATCTAATATCAAACTGAATTAAAAACACTGCTGTTAGTAAAGTTAAGGCAGAGATCATTTATGTGTTCCTCCAACGACTGGATATAATCACTTGAATTTGTATTCTGTCAAGAGATCACTTCTCACAAATTATACATTCACTCAGTGTCCAGCAATCTCTTCCAGCAATCTTTAGCATGAAAAATACACTGCACTGAATTTAAAAAATGGTGGTTGAGTATCAAAATATCACATGGAATTTAGTCTAAATTTTGTGATGCTTTGCTTGTATACATCCTTCATACAAAGCGACTCGAATATAAGCTTTTTTCTACCTTCTTTAGTATGAAAGTGTCCTAGTTTATAATTTTTAGATCATTTTTTAAGTGGGACTGAAAGCAAGACTGCTTTCAGAAGCCAGAGAAGTTTAATATATGTTAAAGAATAACTGAATAAGTTCCTACTCCTCTCCTGCAGTCTGAGGAAAGGTACCAAGATTGTGAAACTGAAACACTTTATTCATGTGCTGCTACACAAGCCAGATACACCACCTGGACTCCCAAAGGCATATTAGACAGAAGTCAACACTGCTCTGAGTACATGGCTGTCTAGCTGGCACACAGCATGGTTTTCCTTCTCTCCTAAGAGGGAAAGGATGCTGGCAGCCTCCTTGCTGTGCACACCTTGGTCACCACCAGCAGTCTCTGTAGAGGCAGGACGCGTCTGCAAGGTAAGAGGTCTGACCTCTGAAATGTTCAAGTCTCTTGTGCTCAAGATATGATCAGAAAACCTGACAAGTCCTGAGATACTTTTTCTGATTAAATTTTTATGAAATAGATTCGTTTCCCAGAAATCATTCATTTCATGATCAACATTTTCAAATAAAGGAGTACCTCGGGAAATTCCTGACCAGCTTCACTAGCCAATAGGCTTTGTCTGAATTTTGGAGTGATAACCTTGTAAATTAATTTTTCATTTTAATTTACAATGTGTTTTTATTTTACACAAGGAACAAAAGATGAGGTCTTTGTAGTTAATTTAACACCTGTATATTCTCAGAAATTATAATGAGACACTGCAGGATTCAGCCTTTATAGGGCAGTGAATTCTAATACTGTTAGGGTGGTTCTTTAATTAAAATGTCTATTAACTTTTCTGCAGTTAATGCAATTATGGATTTATTACTTCTTGACATTCTAGGAATAGGTTTTTATTATCCAATAATACTGAATTTATAAAATCCTACCTTAAGAAAAGAACAACTCAACTGAGTAACACACCTATCAAACCATCCACTTTCAGGACTAAAGTGTCTGTTTAAAACTACTTGAATAAACAGCATGTAATGAAAGGATCCTCCTCCTACATCCTGGAGTTACATTCCTCCTTAAAATGTAAAGAACTACATTACAATTTAATTTTCCATAATTGTGTATTTTTATCACACTTCCTGTGAGTCTAGGATACCTCTAGCATATTTTCCTTTGCACAGGGTATTGTGTCAGTTTAAATGTTAAGTATTCAGAGAACTTTGATAGTTGTGTCTCTTTTCTTTCAATATGTGGAATACACCAACCTCCCAACAAGTCTTAGGGTAATCTCAAAGCATATTTCTCTTTTCATTTAGTAAGTCTCTAAATTATTCTTTTGTCCACATACACTGTCCTTCTATAAAGCATTGCTCAAAAAAAGAGACAATAATGAAAAATAGCTAATGGGTTATTCTACTCCCTTCCAGGAGGAGGAGGGAAGTTATAACATCGAAGGCATCAAAGAAAAACATGGCTGAGATCTTACAGAGTGCACAATCTGACCTGTAATCTCTTTGTGGTCCAGTGTTTACTGTTAACACTTTATACAGTATTAGTTGAGTAGAGAATAAATGTGTTAAAACACTGGCTTTCAAGATTTTTATAACTCCCCATTTACAGTTAATACGTTTTGTATCAGCCCTCAGTGTGAAGAAATCATAACTCTATATACCAAGGGCTAAACTCCACCTTAAAATTACTGACAACAGTACCTAGCAACTTGGATATATGTACTAAGATGCCTATTCTATTGCTTTTTCACAAAAAATTGAGCTTTCATGATATTTCTACCCAGATCTGAAACACTTTTGATTTCTAAAAATGTGATTTGAGGCAAAAAGGTGACAAAGTGTGGCTCTCAAACACATCAGGGGCTTGATCCAATATAATAGTTATGACAGAAAATTATTTCACATAAGATTTCAATAAATTTCCTGAGTGAATTACATTATTTTACATTATTGTACATTATTTTATGAGTGCAATTTTGTCATGTTATAAGATTTTGTATAATATGCACCAAGTTGTGCAGTACAATATACATGTCATAGTTGTGCAGCTAGTCAGAAATATCAGATTACACAGCCACATGGAACCAGTGCCCAACAATAAAAAACAACATTTTCTCATATTCCCCAGAACCACTGTCTGGTAGAAACATGAGCAGCTCATATTCAATCCAGGAAAGGAAATCTCTGACTGGATGTGTTCTGAGGTTGGAGCTGGAAAGACAGATATGAAGCTGTGTTCAATGAAGGTAAATTGTGGTTTTTGTCCTTTCCTAAAATGATAATTCAGAGTCTGGCAGTCACAATGCATTGTATTATGTAGTTTTAGAGATCTTGAACAGGAAATTATTTTTAACGATAATCTGAATTTTGGCCACCATGGGACTTTGAAAAGATGTGTATTAATTTTTGAATACTTAGGAAAAATAAACTGTCAGCTAAGTCTTTATAAATTATCATGCTCTGACTGCAGAGAGTAAATTAATTGTTCTTTCCCTTTCCTGTTTTTATAAGGGTTGAAATTGCAAAAAAGTTCTCCTAAAGAAAAAGCAGAAGCAAAGAGAGCAGAATTTGAAAACCAGACTGAATTTTTAGCGATTGTGCAAAACAACACTATTATGATTTTGTTTTCTACCAGAGAACTAAGAGCTGCTTTAACATTCTGGAAACAGAACTACCCAAAGCAGAACATTCCCAGGGCTTTTTGTATCAGAGGAACAACGTAAAAGACACAAAATCAAAATGTTTCTAACCTTGTAGTCAGGGCAAAATATTGAAACCTACTCCTTGATGGTGAGCAGAGGTACACTGGCTCATAAATTGGTGGCTTTGAAAGATAGGGTCTAGCTGGAATGGTCGGAGGAGTGGTCATAAGATTTTAGCTGATGCAAGTGTGTTGCAGATGACATGGGATCACGTACAGGAATCTTAAGTGTATGTTGCCTTTGCTGAAAGATATTTGGTAATGCACCATGTTTTACAGTGATTTAAGACCATTTGAGATATATATATATATATATATATATATATACAGATATATGTAAATGCATATATCTGTATATATATATATATATATATATATATCCAATTTTTTTTTTAAGTGGGACAACATCCATGACATAATCTTAAATATAATTCAATAATCTCATAGTCTTTGTAGGCTGATGGGAAGTAATTATTGCTTACCACTACTTACACTATGTCTTTTCCAGGAAGACCTCTCCTACAGAGATTTATCCTTTCAACATACTCTATAATAGCTCTGGATGTTGATGCCCAATAGAGTGCATAAGGACAAGCTGACAGGAAAATAAAGCATGATTAAGCCAGGTAGAAACTATCCTGTTTTTCAGCTGACATTTACTCCAGGTTTGTTTGTCACAAATCAAGATAGGAAGCAGAAAACTTTTTTTTTTTTTTTTTTTTTTTTTTTTTTTTTTTTAGGTAGAAATCTTTTAATTACTCTACTAGATTTAAGTGAGCATTGCCTGCTGCCTTTCCTTGTGAGTTAGGAGGAATCTTGGAAAATAAACCGGTTTTTTTTCAGCTATAGAACATATTCACTCTAAATGACCTATGATAGATACGAAAGAGTGGCGAAGTAGAAAGAATGTGAGGGTAGTTGCATAAACAATGTTGATTTTCTGTCCTAAACTTCATTTTACTGATAATGATGGAAACCAATAACCAAATACCTCATTTCTGTTTCTTGGAAACATTAAAAAAAAAAAAATTGCTAGTGTGGGCCTTTTGTGATAGTGCAGGTTTGTCAGTTTTGACTGCAAAAAATATACAGAGAGTGCACAGCTTAGTAGTAAAATATCTCCTGCCCATCATTACCAGCTTAGAATACTCTTAGTCATATGTTGTATTGCAAGCAGAAGAATCTAATAAAACTTTATATCATTAATTTCATAGATTTACATTTTGTTTTTATATACTCCAATAGAAATATAGACTAATTCAATACATATGGAGCTGCCAAAGTTGTACAGCAGAATCTAATCTCCCCACAGTAATTAATACCTAAAATTAGAAACTAGCATCAAGAAACATTATGTAGGATTACAACATGATGTTATAGTTTAGCTTTACTCTTTTTATGAATGATTTTAGCTACAATGCTTTAAAATGTGTAAAATGACAAAGAATTTAACTGAGTCAAGGGGAAGAAAATAACCCATAGAAAATAGTAATAAATACTTTTGAAAGACATTCAACCTACAGGTGACAGCAAACTCACCCTGAGGGAAAGGACAACAAAAAGAAAAATATATTAAAATCAGATGTTTTCATCTCTTTGAAAAAGGGAAAAGCATCCATATCATCCATTCTTAATGATCATATTGTTCTTTCACTGTTGTGTGTGCTATACTTTTAAAGACAAAACCATTGTATTTTATTTCACTTCTGACCATAGTCAGAAAGATTGGTCAGAAAAATATTAATAACTTTACTGTTTTTTTCATAAAATCATCAACAGGAAATTCCTATAAAACTTTGCTTCTGTGACTTACAAGAAAAACAATCATCTAGTTGATTTCAATGTGAAGATATTTTTGTGTAATAAGCATATAAAGAATTTATTATGCCCAAATTTTACTAGATTTCTGTAACAGTGTTAGATTTTCACATTTGTTTTCAGTAGTTCACTTCAATCTCCAACTTCTTTTTAAATGAAAAATAGTAAGGAAAAGGTTTTAAAAATAATGTGTCTTACAGACCAAACAATCTATTTACCTTTAGTCTCCTGAACACAGGATTTTTTGATAAAATGCTTCAGTAGCTTCTTCTGTGTGGTGATTATTTCACCTAAAAATCTGAATGATAATTGCAAATTTATAATTTTGTCCATCATATTCTGTGAAATCTCAGTGAAGATTTTTTCCCAGGCTTTGTGGAAAAAAATTAGCTCTAGGATATCGCTACTTCCTAAGCTACTCATTACAATTTGCATTTATTTTTAATTTCATTGCAATTTCATATTTTTATCCTTCAGACTGTGGGTTGTACATTGTGAAAAGACCAACTTCTCTCAGAATTGTTGTTCTGTAAATTTCCACAATTTAATTTCTTATCTCTGATAACTACTGTCATGCTATATAATACATTTCATCTGTTATATTTTTATGAGATTTTTTAGATTGTTCAACAAAAATTCCTGTCCCTTTTCTTTTGCTTTCTTTGCTTCTGAGGAGAGAAGGAAAAAAAAATTATGCTCGCTTAGTATTCTCCTTTTCATGCTGCTATTGATTTACATTCAGTAGGAATTACTTAACCCTTTAGATTTAAATATTAGTAATTTAAATACAAGCTAAGCATTGTGTTCTCTTTTTTACAATCAGTTAAAACAAACAATTTGCTTCTGTTGAAGCAAAATTGATGTCACCCCTCTCAGACAACTAATTTAGCCAAACTATCCTGGAGAGGTTCCTGTTTCACCCCATTGACCAAAAGAGGAACAAAGATCCATAAGGTAAGGGCAGTTCAGACTACACATTTAATTACAAAAGCTCCATTTTCTGGGTCATACTTTAGTATAATCTTCCTCAGATACATAAATATTTAATAGAAATTATCAGATGTGGGAGAAAAGACTAAGGCAGATAATTAAAATATGTAGTGCACAAATGTTTTGAGTGAGTGAGTTATGACACCCATTGCTGAAAAATGGAAAGACCTAAAAAAAGAAAAAAAAGATAAAAAAGTCCACGGCATATTGCAATAGAATGCACAGCTATAAAAATATGCCTATTTGTCAAAATAATAAAAGTTTGAAGCAGAACTGATCAAATACAGAAAGATTTTTGCTAAGTGCTGAAACAGTTGGAAAAGTACGTTTTTCTCCCAAGTCCTGCTTTTAAGTTCCTTTGATACAAGGTGGCACAAAGTCAAGAAAGAACTTGAAACAAGCTTCACATTAATATTTGAAAAAGGGCACCCAATGTGTTTGATGTGGCGCCCTTCATGCAAATCATGTAGTCTGAGAGAAATCGCAATAGGAAATGCGATTCTTTCTTCTTAGCACTCGCTTTTTTTCCTGGTTGATAATAATGAACTTTTCACACTCCCCTTGCAACCCCCCTGAGCTATACAGAAATGAAGTTATTACTCACTAGGTGATGCCTATTTGGGTAGGATTTTTTGTTTCTTTTTTATTGATTTTTTTTTTGTTGTTTTTGAAAGTACAATCTCAGTTCAACACACATTTTGTACTTATTTTTCACAGTTTTCTGAACTGTAAAACCCAGATGCTCTATCAAAACTATAAAATACCTGCTCTCTCCTAGGATTTTTAGATGTGAGGAAATGTATACATGATCAAAAATGTCATGATGCTATTGATTTGAGCAGGGGGGTGTTAGGGTATAGCTGAAGTTATTGAATAGAGTGTAATTTGTAATCTTTAATGTCAGGGGTTTTTAAAATCTTTTTCAGTTTTAATTATGCTAATAATAGTAAATTACACCTTCCAGAATTCTCCATATAAAGTATGGAGGTCAAGCAGATTACAACACATCCAAAATCCATAACAGTGTGGGTAGCAGCATTGATCACATTCCTTCCTTTTATTCTTGTTGTGCATATTTCATTCCTATGTATAGCAACTAATGTTTCTCCCACATTACACCACCTACTCACTTACTAACACTTCCTGAAGGCATGGGGACCTTTCTCTACAATTTATTTCCAGATTATGCTTTTAAAAATATCACAGATTGATTCTGGATATTGTTGAAAGCAGACCTAAAAAAGGCCAGGTTCTGTAAGAGGCCTGATGGGGAAAGAAGCCCACAGGAGCCCCCCAGTGCAAAATTCACACAGGAGGAAGAAAAAACAAACCCAAGTCTTGAGCAGGAAAAAAAAAACCAAACAAAACCAGATATTTCTGATAACAATATTTTCATTACAGGTATAATTATTGTAAGATGAGATATGGGCATTCAGAAAAAAAAGATTAAGATTGTCTAGGAGATAAATGCATTCTGAAGAAGGTTAGTTTAGGGATTTTTGTAATATTTTCTGACAGAAGAATTTTGCTGTGGCTTTGCAAGAGAGTCTGCAGGGTTACAGGCTTTGGTCCTCATGGGAAAATCCAGCTATCCCAGTGTGTGCTGGAGGAACAGCACAGCAGCATTCCAGCAGGCCTGTGGAGCACACTGCTGATTTCCTGACAGAGGTGAACCAAGGCCCCCTGAAAGGTCACATTCTGCTGTAGTCCACACTTACAAACAGGAAAGGACTGATCAGGTGGGTTAAAGCCTCACGTGCAGTGACCATGAGATGGTGGAGTTCAAGACACTGAGAGGAGGAATCACAACCCTGGACTTCAGGAGAGTACTCTGCCCTTTTCAGGGATCTGCTTGGAAGAATCCCATTAGAGATAGTACTGGAGAGAAGAGACATCCAAGCATTGTCCTCTAGATGGTTCATGTCCTCCAAACTCAAGAACAGTCCCTCTCAATACAAAAGTACATATATACAATATACAAAGAAAATGTCAGGAGTCTTGCACAGACAATCATATTGACCTTGACTGAAAAGGAAATGTGCAAGAGAGAGAAGGAAGGTAGGAAAGGTGACACAGAGGAATAAAGAGATGTTGTCTGATCAATTTAGATATACATTTATATACGATCAAGCAAATATAGGATTAGAAAACCAAGTCCAGACTAAAGAGGAATTTAATAAAGTATATGAAAGACAAGGTGGGCTGCTACAATTACATAAGCAAGAAAAGGAAGATTAGAGAAAATCTGGGTTTACTGCTGAATGGGGCAGGGGAACTGTGAAAAGGACACGAAAAAGCTTGAATTTCCCAAGGTTTTTTTCACTTCAGTAAGGTTTACCTTCAGGAATCTCAGGCCGCTGAGACCAGTGGGAAAGTCTGGAGCAAAAAGACTTTTCTTTGAAGAGTTTCAGGTTAGGATATATTTAAACAAAGTGGGTGAACTAAAGTCATGGGGCTGGATGGGATACACCCACAAATGGTGAGGTAGCTGAAAAATGTTATTTCTAGGACATTATTCATTATCCTTGAAATGTTATGTTAACTGGGAGAAATTCCTGACCATGGAACACAGAAGATGTCACTCGATCTTCAAGCAGGGTCAGAAGGAAGGTTCAGAAAACTATACACTGATCAACTTCACCTTGATCTCTGAGACAGAGAAACTGATAGTCCTGCAAATAGTTTTCAAATACATTAAGAACAGGAATGTCATTGGGAGTAGCCAGTATTGTTCATGAAGCAGAACTCATGCTTGACTAAACTGGTAGGATTCATACAATGAAATGACAGCTTTGGTAGATGAGGGGAGAGTGGCAAATATGGTCAATCGACTTTTGGCAAAAGTATTTTGATGTTTTCTTCTAAAACATCCTTAGACACATAAACTGATGAAGTATACAGGATGGATAAAAGAACAGTAAGGTAAATTGAAAGCCTTCTTTGCTGATGGGCTCAAACATTCGTGGCCAGTGGCACAAAGTCCAGCTGCAGGCCAATGTCTGCCCCAGGGGTTGACGCTGGGGTCCGCACTGTTTATCATAGTCATAAATGACACAGATCATGGGAATGATCCACCCTCAGTAAGTTCCCAGATGATGCAGAATTGAGAGGAGTGGTTGATACCCTGGATGGTTTCCCTCAGGGGTCTCAGTGGGCTGGAGAATGCAGCAAGGAGTGATCCCTTGAGCTCCAACAAGGAGAAAAACACAGCTGTGCACCTGGAGACAGGCAAGCCCATGGACCAGGGGGGTTGAATGGCCAGAAGGCAGCTTGGCAAGGAAAGACCTGAGACTCAGGGTACACACCAAGCTGATCTTGAGCCAGCAATGCACTCTGACAGTAAAAAAAAAAAAATCCCAGGAGCACTCCTGGCTGCACTAGGATGACCATTGCCATCTGGCCAAGGGAGGTGATCCTTCCTCTCTGCTCAGTCCTGATGAGACACATCTGGAGTGCTGGGACCCCAATGCCAGAAGGACATTGGACAAAACAGAGCTAATTTAGCAAAGATGATTAAGAAATTATTCTATGTGACTTACAAATAGAGACTGAGAGATATGGGACTGTTCAGCCTGAGAGGAGAAGGCTGAGGGGGAGCTGATTAATGTGTCTAAAAACTTGATGGGGAAGCAGAAGAGAGGATGGATCCAGACTCATCTCATTGGTGTCCAGTGATAGGACAAGAGAGATAGGATGAACATGGGAATTTCCATTAAAAAATAAAGAATAAAATCACTTTATTTTTTTCCTTATAAGAGTGGTCAGACTTTGGAAAAAAACTTCCAAAAGAGGAGGTATTGAAGGTATTCAAAATTTTTCTGGACCAATCCTGGATAGCTGATCCCACTGAGACCAGGGGGCTGAACTAGGTTATTTTCAAAATTCTCATCATATTTCAATTAAACTGTGATTTGGGAGTATGTTCCAGCTAAGAAACAAAACAAAAAAAATCCTTTATCTCCTAATGTCTCAGCCTGGTGAGCAATTAGCATGTGCTTGGTTGTGGAGATGTCCCTCTGGTTAAAATGGATGAGAGTAAATCATGGACTGATTCTCAGGATATAATAGAGGAGAAAAAGTAATGTTAAAGTGGGTGGAGCAGGACAGAAAAATTATTAGAAAAGAAAAAAAAAATGACTTTTTTTTGAGAGAGAGAAAGAAAATAAGATTTATGATTCCAGAAGAAAGACACAATTTGGTAAGGGTAAAAGGATAAGAGAGAATAATGAAATAAAAGAAATAGTACCAGAGAAAAACAGCCATAGGAGGAACTAGAAGAAGAATAATGAATGAAAGCTAATGAAACACATTAAAAAATATATATGTCAATAAAAAAGTGAAAAATTATCAACAAAGAAACATAGTTAGACTCTGTAAGTTTGAGTTCCTATATTGAACAATAAAATAATTATATATTTTAGGAGGAAATAGAGAAAAAATTTAAGTATCAAAATAAACGTGTGTGAAGACGCATATTGTGTCTGGAAAGGAACATGTTTAAAGTGTAATTATCAATTTCAGTTAATCTTTGAATATGTATACAATAATATTTAGGCAAGGGTGCAAAAAAGTATTTAAAACATAAATCTTTTGAAGAGTTTAAAAAATAATCTTTAAACTTGAAGAAAGGTCAAAAACAGCTTTTTAAAAAATTAGTAGAATTAACTTCTACCAATTCTATGTTTCTTCCCTTAATTTGTCACCACTGTAAATATGAAAAAAACTCCAAACAACAGAGGGAGAGGTATTTGTAAAAAAAGGGGAGAAAAGAAAAAAAAGGTTTCAAAATGCTTAAATGGTTTTTATTTTAAAATAGATCCAAATGTATATTCTCCCCTCTCTATTTTTGCTAAATACATTACACTTTTTAATTTTTCAGAAAAGAATTTTTAAATAATAGAAACATTAATTAAGATACTTACTGAGATCATAGATAAACTTACCATTGTGGAACTAAACAATATATTGAGATTGAGTGAAATAAATTAGAAAGTAAAATTCAAGTGGAGTAATATCCATAATGTACTTCAATTATATAATGTTCAATTTTATTAATTATGTGTGCAAATATTAATATATAATTCAGGAGATTGTCATAACTGGATGGCACAAATTTATTTCTCATATTTGATTGCCATTTATAGCCAAATTTTATATTCTTCCTAAAATAGCACAGAATTTTTAATCTAAAATTAGAATCATAAATTAATGTTCTATAGATTTCTGATTTCAGAGCATTTGTAAAACAAGATAAAAACATTAAAAATTCAAAAACTTTACAATATAAGAATATCTGATAAAAATTCCATTTTCAGTTTGTTCAACCAGATCATTTCTTGATAAACGTTGAACTTCATGTTAATTTCATACTTGTAAATATAAATTTAAACTATTTCCTTTTCTTTGTTGTCTCAAATATAGACTTAATATTGATGCATCGAATCAATGAAACAAATTAATAAATGAAAAGTCACTATGAAATATTGCTGCACATACACAATTACTCTCTGCACTCACATCTACTATTTAATTTATAGTGTATTATTATGAAAGTTCAAGTACCCCTCATATATTATGACAAACCTTGCTCTGCACCCTGTTTCAACTCCAATGGATAATATGGAACTGAAATTCAGTTCTCTGTTGAAGGAAACTTTCACACAAATAAGCATAAAGAAGTTATTAAAAACAAGAGGAGAATATTAGCCCCACTGAAACTGGTGATTATTGTTCTATTTCAAAATGGGGATTTTGTTTTAAGTTTCAGGCATATTTCAGGTAAGCATTCTTTTAGCATAGTTAAGTGACTGGCTTTTATTACTTGAGAAGAGATGCAAGACACCCCTCAGTTACCTATGAGAGACTTAGACCTTAGGAACTGAATTGTGCCTTGAGGAATTATTAAAGAGAGATACTGCATAGGAGGGAAAACCACAGAGTTGTTTGGGTTTTTTTTTTTGGTTGGTTTTTTTTGGGTTTTTTTTGTTTGGTTTTTTTTGGGTTTTTTTTGTTTGGTTTTTTTTTGTTTGTTTTTTTTTTTTTGGCATTATAGTCTTCTTTTTCTTCTTTTTTCTTTTCGTCATATTTTTGTTCCTCCTTTGGACAGTAAACTGGAGCACTGGATTGCAAGGATCTTGCTGCAAGCTGAAATAACACACCCACTGTTCAAATTTTTAAATTCAGTTTAACTTAAACATCTTCAAACTAAAGAAAAATAAATATTGTACTTCTGGAACTCAGTGACTTTAGCATTCATTATAGACACAATATGGTATAAGATTGGGAAAAAAGAATACTCTCATCCAGAAAAGAAAACTTAATAATGCAAATAGATATTTCTCTTTTGAGGGCTGTTTCAGTCATGTAGTACTTTTGTCTTAACAGGGAAAATAAGTATTGTAACACAAAAAAAAAATTGGAATCACTTTATACATATATACATTTATTTATTTATTTATTTATTTTTTATTATTTTTCATTTTAATTTTAGAAGTACTACAGTATGCAAAAATGTGCTGAATGTTCATAGTTCTCAGTTCACACACAGTTACATTGCTAGGCTTCTGCTATATATTTTTCTTCATCTCTGTTAAGACATCTAATTAACTAAAAAAAGAATGAACTCAGTATCATAGTTAAACAGACAATTTGAAAATTGCTTTTGACAAACTGGAGATTAACATGTTGTTTCCCTGATTATTTGCACTAATGAAGATTGAGCACCTGAATGCTCACACGGAGTGAAAACAAGTGAGACACAGAGCAACAACATGACTGAACAAAACATTCTTATAAAATCACAGTCTGGAGAGTCGATGCAGAAAGAGAGTAAAAGGATGATTCTTTCAATTGTTCAGCTGTAGAAAGAAAATCACTGTCAAAAATATGTACATAGGCTAAAGGATGTGAAGGAAATCTTAGCTTTGATTGGGGATGAACAGGCAACTCTGCTTAAGATTGATGTCAAAAGTGGAGAACAAGCATGTGAATTCTTGTTTTACACAGGGCATACATGGCAGAGAGAATTCTTAATAAAAAAAGGAATCTCATTTTGAGCAAAGTTTCCAAGAAACTTTTTCTTGAACTTAGCTGAACAGTGACAAACACTCATGTTTTTAATAAGTTACTAATTCTTGAATACTTTCTGATTAACAAAAAAAAAAAGGTACATGTTCATCTTTTTGTTTATTTCTCCTTTTTTGTCTCTTCTGACTCCTGTGAGCTGCAGAGGATGGTATGGAAGCAATTGTCTCCATGGGGTTTGGAATCTGGCATGTGTTTTCAAAGACAAATTAGATAACTGGAAGATGTCTCAAGAGTGAAAGTATTTTGGCCAAAAGTTCTTGCTTATTTATTTTGAGAATACATGTTTGGAATGAAAAATTTTCAAAGTGATAAAGGACCAATGCCTGTGCTGTCAGAAATAGAAAGAAAGAAGTACAGATTGATAGATTAATGTGAAATTTTTAAAATTATGAAATATTATTTTTAAACAGGCAGACTCACATTTGACACATCAGCTTAAACCACCTGTTTTCATTTTTGTGGGAAGAAAAGAGAAGAGCTATTTATGGCTCATCTGTGGTAAATATTAGTCAGATACTAGGAAGAAAGATATGCCCAGCTGGAGAATATGTCTGATTTTGGGTCCAAGAGGAAGAGCACTTTGTTTCTTCTGGGAAATTTGTATATTAAAGTGAGGGATCTTTTTTCTTTATTTTTCCTGAGTCTTGTAATGCTATTGCAGCCAAAAGAAGAAAAGCACTTGAAGTAAAGTCCATGGTTGTTTTGCTATCAGTATAGGCCAGATGAAATTAAAAATGTATAAATTATTACAAGCTACATATTGCAATAACTATGACTTAATTACTGTTTTTGTCATTTTTTTCCTCCATTGGCTTAAAACCAAAGATAAGCATTTAGATTTCCATCTCTTAGGGGAGCACCCAAAAAACATGGTATGGACTAAAACACCGTCTCTTTCTCTCTGCCTCCCTTCAACTTTTCATCCCCATTTGGGCCATAGCAAAGCTAGAATTCCATATCCATGTCTCAGAAGGAAAGCAAGCAGGCATTCAGTGTCTGCTTTGGAGCTTGCTCAGAAAAAAGAGGGGATGCTAGTCTTGGTTTTTGGATGAAAGATAAGACTTGAAAGAAAGACTTGAAATAAAAAAAAAAAAAAAAAAAAAAAAAAAAAAAAAAAAAAAAAAAAAAAAAAAAAAAAAAAAAAAAAAAAGAAGAAGAAGAAGAGAGAACAGAACTTGCAAAGGGCTCTATATTTTAAAGAGTAGTTACTGCCTGAATGAACCCCACATCTACCAGCCCTTATGGGTTCTGAGGATTAAACTCTTCTTACTCCATGTTTGCATGATGAGTGTTTCTGTATCAGGGACAAGTGTTTTCTGGAAGATCCACCCTACTTTCTCATTTGGGAGATGGAGCTTTGTACTTGTTCTTTTCCCCAACCCCTTCACACCTCCTCCATATTTATGCAGCAGAAAGAAGCATGTGGCCCAGAGCAGTTAAACTGTGCAGTGTGTCAGGGAGTTCTGCCAACCTTGGCAGAAGGAGCCACGTAACTCCAGCTGGCTGCAGTGGCTTTCCCTGTCCAAGAGATATTTATTAGTTAGAAATAAAAAGTATGATTGCAAATCCCAGATAAACTTTAGAAAGCGTTACAATAAATGTATGACCATGAAACAAGTTTTCAGCAAAATATTTCTGGTTTTCATCCATGTTAAAAAAAACCCAAAACGGAGTGTGGCGTCTTTTGAAGCCTGAGGCATGAGGCATGATATCACAGGATTTTCGTAATATACACCTTCTTCATCCCAGAGGATGCTCTTGAATTTTTAAGAGAAAAATTGGTCTTTACTCTCTGAACTTCACTGACCACAGAACTTGAGGTGAATTATAAATTAAATTAACATGTTTTTCTATTTTACCCTTTTTAAAAACAATTTCCAACAGCAAATTACCTCAAACCTGACTTCAAGCCATGGAATGCACAAAATAATATCCTAGAATGTCTCATAAACAAAAAGGAGGAAAACACCACTTTGTCTAAATTGAACTTCAAACATAACACCTTCCATTTCATCTGTGCCTTTGTTGACCAAACTCAAATTCTTCTTCACTTATTTTCATTGATGGTGATTGAAAATGAGACACATTCATACACAGGGTCAATTTCTTCCCTCCTTCTAATGTAATTTTTTTTTCACATTAGTTTTTTTTTTCTAAGCAGCTACAGCCAAAAAACATCTGATTTAACCCTTTCCTCCCAACACTTATTGTAAACCAGCAAAGACACCTAATAATAAACATGGCACTTTCATTTATTTTGTGTTTACAAACCAGGGCCAGGCACCAGCAGAGTCTTATTTTGGGATCCAAGCACGGAAAGCATGAACCCCTGTGAGATGTGTGGCAGGAGCTGCAGCAGGTTTGTGTGCAGTATCCTATAGAGAGATGCTGTGCTCTGCAGGGAGCACCCAGGGCTGGCTGGGGCATGGGATGGGCTGTGGCTGATGGCCCCACAGAAAGCCTCAGCTGCACCCTGACAATGGCCAGCTGAACAAGGATGCTATCCTGCTTTAAATATGCTGCAGAGTGCTTCATCCCAGAGATGAGAAGTATTATTTTGGTATGTATCAGATGAAAAGACAACTGCAATGTAAGTACCTGAGGCTTAACTTTGTACTGGAGCCTGCTATATCTGTGAATAACAAGCTCACATTTTTGAAGAATCACATGAATGTATTACTTTATAGTATGGTAATCTCAAAAGCTGCATCTTATTTACTATGTGTCCTGGTACAGTAAGATTAATACCTGTCCCATGTAAATCTACTCCTTTAAGTGACAGAGTGTTTCTGTGTGTGGCTGCAAGGTACCAAGCACATGCTCCCTATATCATTGTCATCACCTTTTATCCTTTCAGGCAGCAAAGGGTCACTTTGAGAGGGATAGGTACTCTGAGAGGGAAAACCTATCTTGCTGCAAAAGTATCCAACACGTCCATATGGTGAGGGTGTTTAGCTGGGAAGAAAATAGAACATAACTCATAATTCAAAATAATAAGTAGAGAATTCATTACTGTGTCAAAAAATGCCCTGATTCTATGATGGGCTATGATGAACTTGTATCCCTCAAATTTTTGCTGCACTATTGAAAAGAATATGATGGACCTTCTTATGGGCATCTTAGATTCAAGAAATTTCAGAGTAGATTTAAAAAAAAAAAAAAAAAAACAAGAACAAAGAATAAAACCTCTAAATCATACAAAGGTATTGTATTTAAAAATACTTTTGTAAAAGTACCTAGCAGTGATGTTCTCAGTGCTAAACTTAACACAGACAACCCCAAGACCATGGACCAAAAATCAGTGTGTTCACTATCTCTGGACTAACATAGACTTTTCATAGAAATTTTTATGGATTGTTTCTGAAAACAGTGATTTTGGAGAGAGCTTGGATATCACGGTGAACATCAAAATGCATATGACTTTCCACTCTGGTTTAATAAGTACAGGAGTGAGCCAAATCAAAACAAAAAGTTGCATTGTCAGTTTTAATGAGATTATTAACTGTCAAGTCTATTACTTAGACACTGCACCCAGATCTGTTGCCTACAGGTTGAAAAGTATGTTAATAGCTTGAAAAGAATTCCAAATCAATACAAAATTATTCTGTAGCCTGGAGTTTATTTTTTATTCAAAAGAGAAGAAAGGTTTATCACTATCCATGAGCACCTCCAGGAGGCACAGAAATTAGGTAAGAGTAGTATTTAAAAAGCAAACAAAGTCATAATAAACTCGAAGTCTATAACATCCAAACTCACATTCTAAACTCTAAGGGCAATTAATAGTTGGCACAATTTCTGAAGGCTATGACTGTCCAAAGTGGTAATCATTTCATTGAACAGAGAGCTTTTCCAAGAGTTATTATCTAAGACAGCAAGAAGTCAGGAACTTGGTCCCCAAACCAGTCAATAAAATTACGTGAATTCTGTTGTATGGACAGTCAACCTGAACACAACTATATATTTTGGCCTTAGAAACATATCAGGAAATCCCTTTGCTGAACTAAAGATAAAGACATGTTTTGGTGAAAACTGATGTAAATATAAGCTGCATTCAGTAAAAGTCAGAAATAATAAGTAACAGTCAAAAATCAGGGGGAGGGGAAGTGATGGTGTGGCTCAAGTAATGATTTAGTACTAACAAAGTTGCAAGAATTTTATTTACTACAAAATGTCAGTTCTCTAAATTGAGCATATGCCCAGTAGTAAAATCCTCTTAAAATAATACTACTACATTTGAAAAGATCTCTTCAGTACAATTGTGCTATCTTCAGGTACAGTTGGAGATTGCTGAGGATATTGTTGATGATATCTAAACAGCAAGAATAAATATAATTCCATTGGATTCAGACATGCTGAATGCACCATTCTAACTGTGAGTTTTAATACATGGTTATGCCAGTTTAGAGCAAGTCTGGAAAGTACATGTGGAGCGAAAAAACAGGGAAAATTCACCTTATCCTGAACCTGAAACCTGTTTCATCTGTTTCACTACTGCTGGTTTTGTAACATGTAATAAATAATTATATTAATAATAATTCTAATTATAATTGTAATAGCAGTTTATTATCTTTTAATATTGAGTTGTTAAGTCCTTCTCAAATGATTTTTTTTTTTTTTCAGGTAAATTCTTAGAAATTTTTCTTAATATAGTCACAGAACCAGTTCTTCTAAGAGGGCAGGATATGACCAAAAGAGGCAGGGCCAAAATTCAGGCCAGGTAAAGGTACTCAATACTTCACATGAATGACTGAGCTCTTTGCAGGACTGTGCTGTTCTGTACATCCTTTCTGGGCAGGAAACTTACTTGTTTGTCATAGACCTCCCAGAGTGTAACACTGAAAACATTTACAGCAAACTATGAAATAAATCAATGATAAGGTAATCATGTTATTTAGAGGGCAATTTTTGTGTTTGAGGGTTTCCTTAGCAAATGGCAATAAGTGTCACAGTGTGAAAGATCATAGAAATAATGATGGCAGTCAGAGGAAAACAAGAGGTAAATGACACTGCACTGATGTGGAAGGAACTAAGTTCACCCAAATAAAAGCACAATCAGAAGATGATGAGCAAATATTGCAACATGCACAATATGAAAAGGAATTGAACTGATTTGTGAGTCCACAAATTATTTAAAAAATGCAGTTTTGTCTTTTCTTTGGCAGAGTCCTGCTTTCTTATCATTTTCTGTCATTTTCTGAGGTCAAAATGTACTTACTCAAATACTGGGGACAAATAGCACTACATCTGTGGCTACATTAGTAAACTAGAACTGCATGCAGAACCAGAAATTTTATTTACTCATTGTCATGCAAATGATTTCTGACTTGTCCTTAATATCATGTTCGGGGACTATATTCTCAAAACATGAGCAGTAAATATGTCCTGGACAGCATTTGTATTAGAGGTAAATGGAAGGTTCATAAATCAACTATTAGATGAAATCTCCTAGAAGGTAGTTTAGGTAACTGACAGGAAGGGTGAATCTTTAATAAACTTAAATGCATACACAAACACCAGGTGAATAGAAAGCGATTTTGTTTTCCTGAAACATTTGACTTCAGGAGGTACAAAGCAGAGGGGGAGCAGGGTAAGGAAGGCCTTTCATGGGAAACCTAATAGTTAAAGCACCAACAGGCTTCCAAATTCTTTCAGATACTGGCAGTAAATGATGTATTGATTTTGCTGTTAAACTGCACAGATGTAACCAACACATTAGACATGGAAGATAAAAGCAATGACTAAAAGCACCTTATTTCATCTGTCACACCTGAGGCTCTGCCTTCTTCAGACCTTTAGTGTATTAGCACAGAAAATCAATTAGGTAAAGAGCTAAACAAATGAAGGGAAAATAAAAAAAAAAAAAAAGCCTCATTCACAGAGTCAGAAATGTCAGCAAGCCCTGGAGACTTCAGCAAAGTGTAAGACATCTCCAAATAAACCACAACAACTTTTCTCAACTTTTGTTTTAGTAAGTGATTAAGTACTGCTCGGATATCTCTGTTCTATTAGGGACATCTATTAGGGCAGGTCTAGCAAGTGATCAGTAATCACAAGCACAAGATTTGTTTTCACTGAAAAGAAAATGGGGAAATTTATTTCTCAGTTTACGTTGGTTTGGATATCTATAGTTCTTGTCATCTTAATCAAAGTTGAATCAGTTGCTCATCATTTATATCCAGAAATTTAGTTTTTCTGAGTAATACCATAGTACAACGCATTGACAAGTATTTAATTAGGGCCAGGGACATATTACTGAAGCCAAGTGCTGTGATACACAATATATTGTTACTCTTCTCATAAAGCAAACTACCTCTGACCCCAATACATAGTAATAATTTTCTACTGCCACATATAGTTTGCACCCAGAGAGCAGAGCAGAACACAGATATTTCACTGATTGATTCATTGTGAATAAAATACCAGAGTGATACAATAGAGATAAATTGAGATTTGTCAGTGGAGCAGGACTCAGATGACCTGGATTTGCTGGTGGAAACACATACTTGATTTCCCATCTACAACAACATAGGGAATTTCACCCCTCAGTTCTGTTCTCCTCTGCCCACTGAGGTTGCAAACTCACTGAAGTGAATTTTTGAAGACAGGATTTAGTCAGTGCCAGTAACCAACGAGACAGATTTGTGATTTCAAGTGGAGGTCGTCAAGACTTAAATAAATAATTATTTAAAAGGATGCAACCTAATCAAACCTCAGATTTAGAATTTAATACAGGTCTCAGTACACTGTTTTCCTCCTTTAGAATAGTTTTTCCTGTATGTGGATGCAAATCTCAAAGTAACCTCTGCATAGAAGAAGATATCCTTTTTCGCTGTGACAGCTGAAAAAAAACTTTGTTCTTTAAAACAAAGTTTTGTTTTCAAGCAGAGAAAAATGATGTTTTTTTTTAAAAGAATTAAAAAAAAAAAAAAAAAAAAAAAAAAGAATAAAACTGAACACCAAAAGTGCCAAATTGTGCATCTTCACACATTTCATCAGTGCCACCTAGTGGAGACATCTCCCCATCCCCCACAGGAAATTCCTTTGCCAAATTTTGCTCATCTAGGGAAGGGTTCAGCCTCTGCAGTGGAGAGCAGGTTTGCAAGGTGGCTTTCTTAGGTGTCTGGGTTATTTCTGCAGACAGCTGCCAGCTACTGGAGAAGAGGAAAACACCATCCCAGATCCTGGTGCTTTCCCCAGAGTCTGAAAGACTCAATTAATTCAAAGGGACAAGGGAGATTTTTTGTGTTTCACCAGCACAAAACATGTAAATTCAAGTTAAAATGACAAGCAAATCAGTACAGAACTCCAAGAACCAAGAACCTAAGACGATTTGAAAACATGTTACCAAGAAACAATTAAAATTTTCTACCATACTATCAATTTTATTTTTTTTTGTTGAGGGGGTGCTATTGTTTTTTGTTTGGGTTTTTTGAGAGAAAATAAAAACTAAATTCCTAATCGTAAGAAACAAATAGTCAAGGTGGCACTAATCTTGAAAATAAGTGCCAAGTGCAACTTTTGCACCTAGATTTCCTGGTTTGGTTTTTTTTTGTTGGTTTTTTTTTTTATATCTTCTCTTATTCCTTTTCTTTTTCTTAATGTATTTCACCAGCTTCCTCCAGCTTCTTTCAGCTTTCTCCACCTCCAAGATACAGATTGAGTACAGAACAATGGCACCATGGCATTAAACAGGCTCATACACCTCGGTTTTAACCCTCCAGCACAGAAAGTTTCCAGCACTGTTGGAATTGCATGACATGTGGGCACTCTAATTATGTAGATGCACATAGAGTTACACACACACTCCCTGACACCAGATTGAAAATTATACTGCACCCTCCTGAACAGTCACCTCAGGAACAAAGCAGCTGAAGAGCCATTGTGGGAAAATACCATGGTGTGGCATGAGAGTAGCAGACAGCACTTAGAAGCTGAAGTACAGTAGCTTTGTGCTGCACAGCACAGCCTGAAAGAGCCTCATAAAAAGGGAAGAGTGAATCCTGAGCCTGTGTGTGTCAGAAATGATGCTCTAATGGGTGTCAGTTGTTAGCAGATTCCTGTCATTTAAACAGTTTGAATTAGTTCCCCACCACTTTTCTCTAGGCTGAATTGCCAAATCATTATTTCTGTGGAAAATCCTGCAATTCTTTGACTAAAAAAGTAGTTCTTTTATCTCCGTGGTTTGAACACAGACATGTAAACACACACACACAAAAACATATATGCATATAAGACCAAGGTGGGTTTTTAGCTACATTGAAGCCCACAGCATTTTCTTGCTAATTTCTCACTGATTTCAGCAGAGATAAAATCCCACCCCAGAAACTTGAAAGGATTTTCTTGCTGACTATGTTTCCTGGGCTAGAAATTGCACACAAACACAATCAAATAAGAGAGGATGGGATTGTCCAGGTAAGTGAATGAATAAGGCAATAAAGCCAAGTAGTTCAGGCATGATTAGGAAGAGGAAGGGCGTCTCCTTCTGCACTGCTGAATCTGCCATTAGTGTCAGAGTGGCTTTTAAATTTAGAGCAATTCTTTCCGTCTCTGCTCCACTTGAGGTGTTCACCCAATGTTTGCCTGTATTATTAAAGGATTGAACCCTGTCAGAGGGCAAAAGCAAATTACCTGCAGGGAGTCAGGGGCCAGATGAGATATACCTTCGGTTTAGTAACCAGTGGTAAAAGACTACAAGGCAGCTTTTATGTAGATGTCACATCATTCACTGACTGCAACACCCAGCTGTGATAATAGCAGAGGAAGTGGGGGTTACTAATTCCTCCCTTATCCAACCTTGCTATTTGAATTATTAGCTAAATTGCCATCTCCAAAACTTAATTTTTTTGGCTTGCAGGTTCAAGAAGTTTATTTCACATGTTTAATTGTATATGTTTTTACTTATTGTTATCAGTGAGTGCCTATTTTGCCTAAGAAATTTTTTTCTTGCAATTTGTTAAGTGTTTTGTAATGATTGATTGTCACTATTACATATCCACAGGGTAAACAAAAAATGGAAAGAATATTTAAGCTTTTATTATCTTTAAAAAAAAAAAAAAAGAGAGATAATTCAAGGTAATTCTGAAAAAAAAAATTTTACAAAGCTCAAAACCTCTCATGTTATTGATTAATGATATCTGGAGAAAGAAATAATCAATTAACTCAAATACACATTAAAAATGTAAATAACTTGCTGGTCATGGACAAGACATACTGGTTTTTATTAATTTAAATATTTTTGTTAATTCCACCCACTTAGTTTGACTAAAAAAATGTTTTTAAATATTTTTTTTTAATGTTTTGTAAAGAATTTTTTCTTGCATGAAAGAATAGATTAAGCCACATTAATTTTACTATTGAAAATACAAATGTATGTAAAAAGAATGCAAGCTACAAAGTGTTGTAAAAAAATAAAAAAACCCCAAACTTTATATCTATTATGTTTTCACCCTAAAAAAATCCATTATTCCTAGTTCTACATACCATTAAGTGGGGAGTCAGTGAGTGCAGGAGAAAGGTATACATGTTTTGTGATTCTCTATAGGCACTGTCTGCAGATTCCAGCAGCAAATAGAATTTGCTTAAGCTGGAGCTACACTGCCTCCAGCAATGTGCGTGCATAGCATAATATCACAGAGCAGCTTCAATTGGCTACAACTGATTTTCATGTTTGCAGCTCATTAAAAGTCAGCCATTAAAAACAAACCTAATCAAGCTTTTTTCCTTCCTTTCTTCTTTGTTTTTTGGGTTTTTTTTGTTTGCTTTCTTTTTTTCTTCTGAAATCCATTCTGAAAACCTATTCTCCCTCTACATCCCCACACATGATCCCCTAATTCCTTTCCTCAGTTCCTCGAAATCTATGAATTTTCCAGGCTCTTCTTACACTTTTATGCAGCCTTTCAGATTTATTTCCAGCTTTCCATTCAGTCACCTCGGATCCTGCATTCATTAGCTGGGAATTTAAGCTGTCCATAGACTTATTTTCAAATATAAAAATCAACCCTTGCATGGGTTGCATGATATCTATTCAGCTGTTTATGTTCCAATCTCTCTTTGAACTGTGTTGCATCAGGAATATTCCAGATTCTTCAAAGGAGCATTAGAACCTCTGGATCTTCACATGCTCTCACTAGTGGTAACTTTACATTCCCAATTGTATTACCTGAAGAAAAGGTTTTACTTAGTGACAAGGTGATGCTTGAAGCACTCAGTCCTCACTGAAGAAGATCTTAAAAATTTAGTTGACCCAGTCTGAAGCCATATCTGAACCATACATGGGATGATATTAGTACTTCTAAATTAAAGCATACTAATTTTTTGCATTTCAACCAGTGAATTTATTTTTCACTCTTTTTTTCTTAGTACTGAGACTCATACTATTTTCTTGCATAGTTCATGCCTATCCATTCATGAAGATGTATAAATCACTGGATGAAAAATTTTCAGGAAAAAGAAAATTATTTTTTTTCTTTTTATCTGACTGATGAGCACTTGGGAAGTAGAAATAATCTTTCACCCCATGCTGGTATACTGCAGTATCCACAAATGGGAAGAGAAGTATGCCCTAGCCAAATGTCAGCATGCAGAGATCACATTTGCAGTTGATGTAGCTAGATTGCCATTAAAGCTGTTAGCAACATCACCCTGGGCAGGGAACAGGTTCCCTCTGAGACTGTGAAGGACAGTTAATTCTCACCTAGGTTCACCAAAAACTGGTTTGCTTTCAGTTGCTCTGGTATATGTCCTTAAATAAAACCACTGGACACTGGCAACCTTTTGCTGGTCATTCATAACAACTTCCTTCTTACCCAATATGTCCCATTTTCATCAACCTCCATGCTAAATAGCAGGTAATCTTGGGAGGCCTCAAGCTTCTTTCAGAGTTGAATATGGAGGAAAAATTTAGCCTGAGTTCTTGTTGCAGCCCCAGGAAAGTTTTGATGTAAATTGAATCTCAGGTCTAAGGCTGTAATATTATTTTGCAGAAATCCATGATTACCAAGATATTCAGTCTGATTGTGCTACTTTATCATGATGAACGATCATTCTCTCTGCTGAGAGCTGTATCTTCCAATAGGTTGAAATTTTATGTTATTGAACATTAGTTTGGACTCTTGCTTTTGCCACAGTTAAACCTGAAAATAGATTAGCTCATCTTACAATTGGATCATTTTTACTTTAGCTTTATGCACAGGTGGGTTAGAAATCAGATAGAAATAAGAATTATTGTTAATTATTATTGTTAATTTATCATTAACAAACCATCTCTTACTGTCCTAGACTGAAGATTAGGTCAGGTTTTCTCTACAGAGATGTTTCAGCAGTCCAAACATTTATGATTAAGCTAACTATAAAATAGAGAGTATCATAATCAAAACAGTATTTAACAATTCTTATGGAAATATGTGGAAATACAGAGGCTGAAGACAGAAAAATCTCTAAAATATGTCAGATATGTTACAACACCAATCAGAATCCTCTGCTGAGGTCATGCTTTGTATTAGATCTGATGTTTCATTATAGTCTATTTGAAAAGTGTTTTTCATTTCTGTCATATAAAGTTGAATTGCTTTACTTAAAAATACACCTTCAGTGATGGAGATAATGAAATATAAGAATATCCATCTTAAAGCATGACAAAAGAAAAAATTCAAACATACAATAATTCTAGTTCAAACTGAATATTACAATAAGTTATAGAAAATGAAAGGATATTTGATCACATCTTTAAAAACAGAAGCTCATCTTAACGTAATATTGAATTTTAAATTATCATAGATTATTTCTTTTAACTTGGATCATCTCAACTACATGCATTAAAGGAAAACTAATTAAATTACATCTGTGATACCTCAGACAAAAAGTCTGATATGTCAGCACCATTGTAGCTATAAAAATAGTACCATGGAGTCACCAAGAGCAGTGACCAGCACAGAAATATTTTATAAAAAATATTAAGTTTCATTCATTTGTTACTATTATCCTTGGTTGCTCCAGAAACCAGGTGTGACCATGAAGTCTATCCAAACCATTAATAAGAATCATTCAAACCTGACTCTTACCCAGACTTTCTGATCATACACTATCACATGACACATTCATTTTCAGTTTATAGATGTTGCTGCAACTTTAGGTAGTAGATTTTCTGAAGAGACTGGTTTTTTTATACAGTACCAAAAATCCACTTGCTAAAATGCAATTTTCATCTCAGTTTGGGGTTCACAGGTTCCTAATGCTGGTTATGGAGATAATTTTTATTTAGCAGTCAGTTTAGATCAACTTCACTTCTGTAGTTATTCAGGCTGCTATTACACTGGTGTGAGCCCCTCACCTTTTAGAACATGTATTTTCATGTTTTAGCTCCTGACCCAATGCAAGCTACAGTTCTGCAAATTGTTCTCATAAAACTTCCTGATAATGTCGTATTTTTGACTGCTCAGAATTTTCTTCTCATCTTTCATGACAAAATTGTTCCTGTTTTTAAATATACATTTATAAATATATATGTGCTTGTGTGTGAGTTTGCAAAAATCATTTCTATTTTGAACTATGCAGACTTTGCAATTTTCTTCAGTAAAAATATCACTTATGAAAAGCATCTGAGCTGTGCTGGCTCATAAAGAAAGCAAGCAAGCATGCAAGGCTAGAACACCCATTTCCCCTGTTCATTTGTACATTTGACATACACTCATAGTCAGAGCTCAGAAATGGAGATGACTGAACTTAGTCATATTTGCCTTCCCTTACCACCTCAAAACTGCTAGGAGAAACCTATAAACTGCTCACCTCAACCATTCAGGGAGAGCTGAATCTGTAAACTGGGATTTGGGAGAAAAATAAGAGGGCAAGGGAAGAAGATGGATGATCACTGGGTTTAGTTGTTCTATAAAAAACCCTGCAAAGCAAAAGTAAGTGTAACTGCTGTTCTGTAAATCACATGCAGAGAGAAATTCTTTGAATTTTTGTGGTAAACCCAAGGAACTCTGGCTTCCGTTCTCAAAGTACTATCATTTATATTTCCCTTTTTTTTTTTTCCCCCAGTGTGTCTAGGCCTTGCACAATCATAAAATTAAGTTCAGATCATTTTAAACCTGACATACATGTGACTTTCATCACATATAATCTAAGACAGCTTTCACAATTTGCCAGCCATTATGCCTTGCAAAGTTGCCTACATTAAGTTGTCATCAAATGTTATAACATTTGATAATGTTATAACTGGAGGATCTTTAAAACAAAATTTTAAAAAAAATTTAAAAAAGCAAAAACAAAATATTTTTTTCTGTGTTATGGAATTCCAATGTTAGGATTCCTAGACACTACTAAAACAAAAAAATAAATTATTATTATTAAAAAGTAACAAAATGCTGTTACTTTTCTTCAGCTTCCTAGCAATTGTTTCTGTGATGCCTTTCTGCATTAAGTTAAAGAATGATCTTGCACCTAGTATGCACAATCACTATAAAAGCCCTTGCACATTCTTAATTCAGCTCTCTTCAAAAAGGCCAAATGCAGATCGAAGAGATGGACAGAGATGGGCAGTTTAAAGTTCAACAAGGGCAAATACAGCATCCTGCACCTGGAGAGGAATAACCCCAGTCACCAGCAGAGGCTGGGGGCTGATCTGCTGGAAAGCAGCTCTGTGAGAAGGACCTGGGTGCCTTGGGGGACAACAAGCCTTCCATGAGCCAGCTGTGTGTCCTCGTGGCCAGAAAGGCCAATGGTATCCTGAGGTGCATTAGGAGAACTGCCAGCAGGTCCAGGGAGGTGACCCTGCCCCTTCACTCAGCCCTGGTGAGGCACATCTGGAGTGCTGTGCCCACTTCTGGGCTCTCCAACACAAGAGAGATGTGGAGTTCACTGAGCAGGTCCTGTGAAGGGCTACAAAGATGATGAGGAGACAGAAGCATCTCTCTCATAAAGAAAGGGTGGGGGATCTGAGCCTGCTCAGCCTCATGAAGAGGTGACTGACATGGGACCTCATCCATGTCTGCAGGACTGATGGACAGTGCCAAGAGAATGGAGCCAGGCTCTTCTCAGTGGTGCCCAGCAATGGGGCAAGAGGCAATAGGAAGAAGGTGCTGCACAGAAAATTCACCTGAACGTGGGGAAGAACTCCTGTACTGTGCAGGAGAATGAGCACTGGAACAGGTTTCCCAGAGAGAGTGTGGAGTCTCCCTCACTGGGAATATTCAACAACAATCTGGACACAATCTGGGGCCATGTGCACGCCTCTTGAACAAGAAGCTTGGACCAGAAGACTCAGTCTAGTCCCTTCCAACATCACCCATTCTGTGTTTCTCTTATTGGGCTCTCTCCAAAGTACTTTTTTTGCTATCAATAGAGCTAAATCTTTAGTTCTTTATTTCTTGTCCCACTTTCCCCGTTTAGGCAACAGAGCTACATTTGCACCCCAGTATCACCATCATCAGTGCTGTGCAAATGTGGACTCAACTTCTCACCCTTAGTCTTTGAGTTACACCTCTGACCAATGCACAAATCTTTTTTGACATTTAATTTGAACAACTGCTAATCTTGAATCAGTAGTTCAAAAGCTGACTTCTGTGAGCAGCTCTATATATGCTGCCATGGTAATATTAAATTTAGCTATTTGAAAGCATTCTGAATGTAGATTCATTTTGCAAACAAAACCCATATGCATTTCCTATCACTGCTTATATTTTGTTCTTTTTTGCATTTTTAAACTGCAAATATTTTATTTTCTAGACAGTCACATCAGTGACATCAGTCCCTCTTGCTTGGTGTTGCTTGGTGGCACCCCACTGTTTTTTGGTGACAAAATTCAGGCAGTAGTCACAATCCAGTTAATACATAGATTTTTTTTGATAGTCAGGAACTTCTTAAAGTCTGAATTTTATATTTTAGTAACCAGAATCCTTCATAACATTTTTATAAGTGTACATGCTTACCTCCTTACATGAATAAATCCTTTCAATTAATGCAAGGAAAAAAAAAGTTGGATTATTATACATACCCTTTTTTGCCACAGAAATTTTTAAAGGAAAGCTCTGCATGAGTGCAGTTGTGAGTAAGACAGCATAAACAGTCTTGTAAGATATGCATTGAGAGTTTGAGATGCTTCCAAGTAGGTTGTTCTTGGGTATAGAATACCAATACCAAAAGGAGTATTCTGGAAGAAAGTGTATACCCCTAAAAGCTCTGTGCTCTAAGTAATCCAGGCCCTGGGCAAGAGGGAAGCAGAGAAATCCAGTCCTAACAGTGATGTGAGGGGTTCTTCTGTTTTGTAGTGTTAAGTCAATGGAGTTCAGACTGGCTTTTTTGGGTCCCAGCTAATAAGGTTAGACTTGGAAATTAATTTGTAAAATTAATAAGCTATTCCCATGAATGGAAATCCAAATTCTTTAAATCTGATTTCTCAATTCATCTTTCCTGTAAGAAGAATGGAAATTAATGCAGTTGTTTACATGTACTAAAAATAATGTGCTAATGGAGCAGTCATAAAAAACCCCTCTTTTGAAAGATGTTGTATAAGTGGAAACAAAAAAGTAGGTTTTTAGATAAAGGAATAGGAAAATAGAAAGGTTTCTGTCTTTCTGCATATACACAGCCCAAAATGTATATACTTTTCTCAGTAGGAATACAAAAAGTAATTTGTTCTGACTTTAGTATAAATCCTGAATTAAGAGTTCTTTCCATTGCTGGTGAAGTCAGTCATTTAGCAGTGTGTGGCCTCTGAAATCAGAACAATGCTGTCAAGAGTTTAGGGAGACTTTGTGGTACTGCTGCACTATTAGTCAGAGATCTATTTTAAAGTGAACATGTAATTTTCAAAGCCAGTGTATATAAATTCAAACTGCCTCATTTTCAGCTTCAAGCTACAAAAATCATCAGTGCAAATTTCTCTACAAGCACAGAAATTTCCTGCTACCTGACTGACGTGTTCATGCAACAACAAGCTCTTGTGTGTGTGTTGATTCACTTATCTCCACAAGTCAGAATATGACTGCTCTGTGTAATCTCTTTGCAGGTGGAAGGATTAATTTTCACATGTTCTACAAGCAATGCAAAGCTATATTTCTTTGTTTTATACATTGGGGAAGCCTCACTTGATATGCAAAGATGGGTTTACATACAGCTGTTTTCAGGAAGAGAGAATATTTGGAGCAGAAATAATACAGATCCAAATTTAAATGGAAAAATAGATTAATAAGTAGATGTGAATCTTAAAAATTTTATAAAAATTGATAGATGGGATTTAGTTTTCTTGGGTTACTTGCTACATTTGGATCTCCTTTTTTAAACAGTTTAAAGTTATTCTATTTTTGCATACTAAGCAGGCACATTTGAGAACAAGTTCATCCATAGACTGACCAGAAATGTTGTGTTCATTGGAAAACAATAGCAACAACAACAACAACAACAAAACAGCCAACAAAAAAAAAAAAAAAAAAAAAAAAAAAAAAAAAAAAGGAAAAAAGAAGAAAAAAAAAAAAAAACACCACCAAAAAACACAAGGAAAACAGTGCTGGATACTCCTAACAGAAGCACCAGACAGGCATTACAGAAAGCACTTTATCCCAAAACATGTTCATAAACTGGTTCTGTATATGCATTGCATGTTTTCTGTGTCTCCCTTTCTGGCTTGATTTCTTCTCATTAGAGGTCAGGCAAGGAGGAAAAGGATACTGAAACTCAGAACAAATGACAGCATCACCCTTATATAAGAATTATGTTTTATGCATCTGTCCATATCATGATGAACAACCATAATTTTTGACTTACAGCCTAGGAATTTAAAGATATATTACACTGATATCTTTGCTTTTATTTTTCATTGCATAAAATTATTTGTGCATACCAGTTTGAGTAATATATTTGGAGAAATACAAAGTATTTCTCACACCGTTATGAATAACTGTTCATTTCTCCCAGAATAATTCAGATTGTCAGTTTATGTTTAAAACAATATTAATTTTCCAATGAATCAAAACATTATGTTTGTTTTTAAGAGAAAAAGGAATAATGACAGACACTCCCAAATGGAGATGAGATTTTGAGCAATTTAAAAATTGTTACAAAAATCTCAGTACAACCATACTTACTTATTCTGTATGTGTCTTAGAATTTTCTTAGATAATTAAATACCTTAGAAAAATGCTATATTTGTGTTTCTTGTTCATGTAATCAAAGTTTAACTTAAACAATCTTACCATACTTATCCTGTTAATTTTTCCAGAAATTATCAGAAGAGGTAATTTTTTACAACTTTCTTTTAGTTTCATGAGAGACTTGTTCAGGTTAACCTTTTCATATTTCTCCAATTTTATGTAATCTTCCTGCCCTTCCCTCTGTCCTTTATGATCTTGCCCTACCTTTAGAATAATGAAATGAGAGGGACTGCCCCACACAACATTCCAGAAGAGACAGTCTTAAGTGTTCTGTCTATTTTAAGAGCCAGTCAGCAGTTATAAAGTAAATTTTGTATTAGATGGTAATTAATGTACTTTATGATTGCAAAATTAAGACTAATTTCGTCTTTTAATTATTTTAATAGTATTTTTTTCAGATTAAATTACCCTAATAATCCTTTCTTCCCTTTATTGTCTAACCTGCAAATAAAGACAAGAAAATATATGTTTCCAATGTGTATTTAATTTATAGGTATATGTATAAATTCATATATAGGTATAAATTTATATATAAATAGAGAATTAGATCTATATCAATAGGCTTTATAACAGGATTAATCAGAAGAGATTGAGACAAGAAAACTGGGGGAGAGCATCACCCCCAGAAAGAGACAAATGTCAAAACTTTTATTAAAGAGAAGCAAAGGGCTTCTCTTTAAGGGAGGAAGGTGAGAGACACAGAGAACTGAGTTTCTCTTTGTAGTGGGACCATGGTGCACAGACTATTAGAAAAGGAAAATGCTAAGAGAAGAGGAGAGGACATTCAGCAGCAATTCAGAGGGGAAGGAAGCCCTTCAGAAAGGAGGATGATTGAAAAGCTTGCTAGAGCCAAAGGAGATCATGGTCATTAGGGGCTGAGGCTTCAGTGTGCAACAAGAGGAGAAAGGATGTCTGGGACATGATCAGAGAAAAGTCAAAAGAATCTTGGAGGGGAGAATATGTTGGAATGAACATGGGTGAGTGTAGTGCAAAGGGACATCCTCAAGATGAGCTTTTACTGATAAGATCTATTACTCACAGACTCACGTCAATTACCTTTTGCCATGTTCACTGAATGTGTTTAAAGAGTGTCAGCAGTAATGAATAATCAGGGATAAAAAAAGGAATATAATACTTCATATTACACTTCTTCTTGGGTGCTGTATAATCACATATTTCCAGACTAAAGCTCTGTATACACTGTTGCAGGTTTTAGTAGTTTTAAAAAGCTATTAAGAATAATTTAATTGGGATAGAATAACAACAAAAGAAGCAAACAACTTTCATTGTTCTCTCAAGTTACTTATTTTAGATAACTAAGGGAAAATAGAGCTAAATCCTCATTCAACAAAAGGTGTTAAAGACCTTTGAACTTGGTAGAACAAGTTTATACTGACATTAATTAACTGTCCTTTTTTCCATTAATTTTATTTCACCAGTCTTTCTTTATCCCCTCAAAACCAATCTGATCTTTCTTCATCCTCAAAAACTTTATTAAGCAGTGAAAGAATATCTCCTCCTTTTTATGCCTGATGATTTGGAGGAATGTCATAAAAAGCATTCCAGATCATCAGAATGACTGAGGTTATCTGATGGTTTTAAAATACCTGCTGTTTGCTTCTCTATCCCTCTCATGTAGAATTAATATAAATGAGAAACATAATCACATATTACATACATTTTCTTTTCTTTCATTTTAACTTGTGTGACAGAGATACTGCAGACAGACTGTTGTTTCAGTTATACTTTGAAAATTCTATTAGCTCTTAAGTAATCTGTAAATTTCTATAATATTTGAATGATATAATAATTCAAAATAAATACATTAGAAATATGTGTGCATATGTATTTTAAAATTTTGTGTGCATACAATCATTCTCAAGTAGCTATAAAAAAAAAATTCAGTATGGGAAGAAAAAGAAATCTTATGTCTTACTTGCAGTTCTCATGCCCGGTGATAACTTAAACACAAATCAGAAGAATTCTGGTTAAAAAGTTATTGCTTTAAGCCAGTAGATGTGAAGTTTGGTTTGCCTTGGTTTTTCTCTGCCTGGATACAGCTTTTACAGAATGAGGGAGGTGTGGAACTTTGAAACTTAAGCTGGAAATGAATTTAAAGGAAATATGAGCAGGCTTTAGGTCAGTCTCATGTCTCAGATATTAGAAATCTTATGCTAGTAATCTGAACTACTCATCCACAGCTAGCCTGTGCAACAGCTTAAGAACTTCCACTGATTTTGGAATAGTTTAGATTATTAATCTGGAAAACAAAATCACAATTTACAGCTAAAGTGAAAACCATTGAATCTTACCTCTCCTAAAAGCATTTTTGTCAGTCCTTTCACCTGCTTGGGTGTACCACTGAACTTTTACTGCTGACAGAGTCTTAATTTCAGAGCTTTCCCAAGCTGGGTCAGCACAAAACTACTCTCTTTTTTGCTTGATTCATGTTTATACCATTTTTATTACAAAATACCTATCTGGTTTCACATCTCAAATTCAAGAATATTACCAGTTCTACTATCAGCTGATCCTCTTACTGGTGCTGAGGTATTTATGGTCTTCTTTTCCAGCCAGAGGATTGATTATATCACTGACTGTGCAAAAAGCAACCACATACAAATGATCAGTCTAGGTATTTTGTCTATCCAGATCATATACTATAACTGAAAAATAATATCTGAAAATCAAAGCAATGAGATTAAAATATATCCTTCTCTTGTAGGATTTTATGTTGATTTGTTTAGTAATTTTTTTCTCTCCAAAACCAACATTTCTGTAAATACAAACTTACAAGCATGGCAACTTTTTCCCCACACCTTAAATATATTCTAAAAATTTGAATAAGTATTTTTTTTAGCAATAATAATCTAAGATCTTGGGTTTTAGAGTTTTATTTTTAGCAAGTGTTTAAAAGAAAATGTGTTGCAGAGAAAAAAATAATTTTGTGCACATCTTCCTGAAAGAAATGAAAACCTCAATCAGTTTCAGTGAGATGAAAGAGAGAAATAAACATGGTTGAGGCAATTTCTGGACCCTGATCATCTTTGAAACTGTGTTGGGGGGGGGTGTTGTTTTCTTTATGTGTATGAATACAGAACTGATGGAGACCAAGTGATACCGTTACAGTATTATCCATTCAACTATGTTTTGTGCATTATCTGAAAAAATTAATTATTTCAGATTGCTTTGTCCCATTAGTACCTCATTCATTTGACCACAGTGATAGGGTTTCTGCATTTTTGCTGATAAGCATGAAGTGGTTCCTGGAATAAATCTAAGAGTTTTTGGCTGGTATTGTTTAACACTGTCTAGGATGGATTCCAATATTCACTGTGTTTTTCTGCTTTGCCTGGTATTCAAGTATTTCAGGTATGTGGTTGTTTGACATGAGCACCATCACTGTGATGCTATTGCTCATAAGCATTGTTTGATCCCTGCAAAATGGAGCAATATGCCTTTTTGTCTCTAAGCATGGAGAAAAGGATTGAATAAAGTGGTGATACTCATTTCCTGATTTCCAGATGACTAAGTTTTCCAGTGTTACTAATGCTCATGCACTTACAATTTCACTCAAACAAACACCAGACTTTTCTCAAAGGACTTCTCCATTTCACCCATTGTGCACTCCTGGCAGCAGTGTGTTGGTGATCAGTTTGCAGCAAGTCCTTTCCCTCATTCCAAGGCAAAAACAGACATTTGCCAGAACACATACTTGTCTTCCTGACTTCCAAATACATGGGAGACATAAATCTGTATAGTGAAGAGAATTTTTTTTAATTTGCCTCACAATTTTCTGCCAAAATAATAGTTGAGGTTTTCTTACTCTTCACCACTTTGTGTGTATTGAAGCCATTACAGACAGGCATCCTAGTACCTCTTTGGGATAAGAGGTTAACTTTAACCTACTTTCTTGATGTAAGTCTAAATTTTTATAACATAGTGCATAAGCCAAAATCAGCATTGTTTCATAATGTGTGAGCCTCACTATACAGTGATGGTGTCTTTATTTATATGAATATATCTATTTATATACATATAGATATTATCTAAGATAGATTTCAATATCTAGTTTGTAGCACCTTGGAGACACTATAGCTAAAGGTTCATATTTTTCCAGTATCACACTTTCGTTTGAACTTTTCTCGCAGATTCCTAAGACAGAAATTAAAAATTGAGACGGAAACAGAAATTGAAACAAACTGCAAATATATTCTCTTAATTTTTGGTGCCTTTTTTATGAGTTAAACAATACCTAGTTCTCACCTATAAATTATTAGTACAGAAAGTCACATAATTATTCCAGAGGATTTGGGAAGTGTAGCTATTGCAAAGACTAGCACCGCTTATTACACAGAATCTACTAGTGCTAGAAAATACAACTTTCTGCTAAGCTTTCTGGATGCCTCAGACACTTCTTATTGCTGAAATAACAGAGCAGAATTGGAGATTTTCTACATTCTCCCATGGCAATATATATAAAAACATAATACTTGGAATTTCCTATCAATCTCCTTTAGGATATTGCTCAAAACTTCACAAAAAGTGGTTTGCTTTTTATTCTAGGCGTATACTGCCACTTATGGAGAATGTTTTTCGTTATAAATATTTAGCAGAGAAGGTCCCAAGAATTCACAGCCTAATAACATGCCCATTCCTTGATTAGAATGACCATTTTCTGGCAAAAAGGAATACTGCTAAAAAAAGGGTATCTGAAGAATTTGCTATATTGAGCCCATCATGCTGGCCAATTGCCAAGCACTTAATATGCCAATATTTTGAGGATACAAGTTAAGGTAACAGATTTTCAGCCTAACACTTACTATGACAGAATGTTTACAAGATTCTTCCTAACAGGTCAATAAGGATGCTACAAAAACCTCTGGTGACAAAGCCCCTCAGTGCAGCCAGAGAGGTTATAAACACTGGTGTTTTTCCAGGGTGACAAGAACCTGAAAAAGAGAAAGGCTATGAGATGAAAAAATACAAAGTACAGAGACTGAAATGACAGTTATAAACATTGTGAATTATACTCTGAGAAAGGCCACAGTGTGTGCCAGCAAAGTGAATTGCTGGCTATCAAAACTTGAAGGGGGAGGAGAGAGGGAAAGGAAGAAAAAAGAGGTGTCTAGTTATAAACTGCTTAATGGGAACTTTTCTCATACTTTGCTGACCTGGCAGAAATATTTTGGGCTCCTAATGGCAGCTCTTTTCACAGCTCAACAGGCACCAGGTTTCCCATCATATATGAGTTTTTCTAATCTTCATTGTGCTGTCTGGAAGTGACAAGCAGAAAAAGAAGCTTGTTTTGACACATCTCTCCCCCCCAAAAAAGCAGTCAATGAACATTTGATCTCAAATGGGTCATTTTTTGATAGTTTTGATATGGAAGAATACATTTGTTTTATATTTGCCACTGGTAATGGGTGGAGTTAGAGGTAAAATGAATATAAGAAGGGAGCTATGAATAACTCACACCATCTGTTATTACAGTACTGGCAAAAGAAGGAAAATGAGTTGTAAAAGAGTAGATAAATTTAGGAAAAATGATAAAGTAAAAGAAAGTTATCAATAATTGATCCACTTCTCTCACACTGATTTTGTATAAGACAAGAAAGTACATGCTTGCATAGAGTAAAAGTAATAATAATAAATTAAATTTCTTGTCAATTAATGCAATTGTTGATGCAAGTTCTTCCCTCAAATATGTATGTGTGGTATTTTCTCTAAGTGACAAGTTTAAAATGGCAACTTGATTTTTGCAACAACGTTTACAAGATTTCCATGTGAAAATGACACACAGAATCAAAGAATGGATCAGGTTGGAATGGATCACATTGAGTCATCTGGTCCAACCTTCCTGCTCACGCTGGGTTATCCTGCAGCACAGGGCACTGGACTGTGTGCAGACAGTTCTCAGATATTGCCAGTGAGGGAGACTCCACAACCTCTCTGAGCAACCTGTTCCAGTGCTCAGTTCCAGTTTTTCCTTATGTTCAGATGAAATTTCCTCCATCAGTTTTGGCTCATTGCCTCTTGTCCTATGGCTTGGCACCACTGGGAAGAGCCTGGATCCATCCTCTTCCCATCCTTCCTTTGGAGACTTACAGACATTGATGAGGTGCCCTCTCAGTCACCTCTCCTTGAGCATGAACAAGCCCAGTTTCCTCAGAAGAAACATGCTCCAGGCCCTTAATCAAATTGGAAAACCTCTGCTGGACCTGCTCCAGGAGCTCCAGGTGTCTCTTGTACTGAGGAGACAGAACTGGGCTCAGCACTCCAGATGTGCCTCACCAGGGCTGAGTGAAGGGGCAAGATCACCTCACTCAATCTTCTGGCAATACTCAAATGAAGACGTCTTTCTCTTTAAATCAGCAGAAGTCTGAATATCTCAGAACAAAATGCAACTAATTTGCTATTTTTAAATGAATATAATTTATTAAACTTAGTAAGTTACTAACACAGCACATACTGTGGAATAATTCATTGTCTTCCTTCCACAGAAAAGGACAGGGATGGACAAAAATTTTAATAGTGTCTTATTCATGAGATTTATAGTAGTGAAGATGCTTAGTTGCAAATTTTTTAACTAAACCATGGAACTTCTCATTAATAAAATCTTGAACAAAATGTTCAGTATGACATGGTCAAGAAAGCAGTCTCATTGGTGGTCTATGTTAAGTAACACGTAGTAGGGATTTTGCTTGTTTGTTTCAATCCAATATTCATTTTATCTTCAGGAAGAAAAAATATAGAAACAAACAAACAAAAGAAACCCACAAAATAATAACCACCAAACTCTTGGTCTCATCAAGTAGTATATAAGATTTTAGGACCCTATGAAAAATTTACTTTAGGTATATGACTGGAATAAATTTGTTTCTGATAGAGAACAGGAAGAATGAAGGTGTTAGCAGAGGTATGAGGAAGGAGAAACTGTGAGTGTTAAAACTATAAGGGAGGGTAAAATCTTATTTTCACTCACAGCTGAATATTACATAAATAAGTAATTTGACAAACATAAGAATTGCTTAACTAAAAATGGTTTCAAGCCAAAATATTTGATAAAACTTAAGTCTGCAATCTGATAATTAACTGTCTAAAGCATATCAGAGTTTACATATGGTAAAAGAATGACCAGAACAAATACAATGGTAGTCTTAAAAAAACACAAGAGTACTAAAGCAAAAACCAACTCTGATTCTGAAACCACTCTACACCAAGAAACATAGAACATCTGGCCTTCAGGGAGCATAAATCCAATTAACAGTAATGGAGCATGAAAATTCATGCCAGCTGAGAATCTAACCCCAGTTTTGGCCAATGAATTAGATTTCTTTTTCCTTATTTTTTATTATTATATTTATGTCCATATTTTAAAGAGAAAATAATTGATATTTCTTCCCTTAAAAAGTACTTTGTGGTTTGGCTGACTTCTCTGACAGTGACACATTGAGGACATTAATCTAGAATTGCTTTTGTGGGTTTTTTCTTCCAGAGGTCCCCATGATAAGCAACAGCAAGTTTCCTGCTAAATGTCCTAATGGTGAGCAATACAAATCCCACTTATAATGGCTCAAAAAAATTGAATGAGTTATCACACAATACAGCCAGGAAATGCAGCACTATCCTACAAGTGGCATAGCTGACATATCTCTCTACATTATAATGAATTACTGGCACCACATAAAAATAATTGAATTATATACATTATTATAAAAACATCAAAATATCAAAGCATCCACAGGAACAATTGAAATAAAGAATTTATTGGGCCACAGATCCTTCAAAGTGAACAGCAATTCAATAATGAAATAACTAACCATGAAACTGGGAGTCCTAGGGAGCATATATGCCTTTCTTAATTTTACAGTACAGTGTGCATAGTCCCCCTTAAAGTTAATGACAGAACACCCATTAACATAAACACCTGAAGAATTTCATGCACTGTATTTATAAAGTTTGGATCACATCTATCAACTCTCTATAATGTGGAAAACAACTGATGTGGTATTTTTAAACCAAATTTCTATGACATTTTTAATAGTTAGTAGTATGTTCTCTGTCTGACCAATAATCTGAACATTGCATATCAAAATGTAACCATCAGGCCTTCTCTGCCTCTGTTAGGGTCTAATTAATTGTTGGATGGACACAAAAGTTCTTTAAAACCACTGATAAACTTTCCAGCAACTTCTCTGACTCTCCATCAGTTAACGAAAGTACAAAATCTGTAATAACATCAGGAGTAGCAAGAGAAAAAAAATTACCCTGCAAAGAACAATAAGATTAAAAAATATATTTTCTGACAAATGTTTATGGAAATTACTTTTTGCTGATTTCCCAGATGTAGTAGCATAGCCCAGCTCTGCATACAAACAATTTAAAAAGCATGGTGTTATAACCGTTTGCATAATTTTGAGGGACTTGTTCCTTGAGTGAATGGCACTTCACCTGATCAGGGTCTTAGACTGCAGTTTACTTGCATTTATTTAATGTTGATAAGAAAATTAACTACTTCAGATTTCTTTCCCCTTTGTGAAATGAGAACAAACAAAAAAGACAGAATCATGCAATCTTCCATCTGTTCGTTGTGAGTAAAGTAATAATATTAATAGGCTTCACAAATTGTTGGAAAATATCTCATTGTATATTTATATTAATATGTATATTATGCATATTAAATATACATATACATATACATATACATATACATATACATATACATATACATGTACATATACATGTACATATACATAGATGATAGATAGATAGATAGATAGATAGATATAAAAAATATTATAACAATTCACACAGGGATATAGGGAATGCATGCCAGAGAACTAAAAGTAGTTGTGCCTCATTCTCTGTGATGTCTAAAATACGTGCAGTAGTTTGGAACTGCAATTTGCTGCTACTTTTTTTTTTTCATTCATTGATTCTGGACATCTCTTCATATCAAATATAATACCACTGATATGATCTACAGTATCTCTTGGTCATGGCAGGAAATAAAATAATGTTATAAATAAAGAGACAGTCATGAGTTTTGTTATATGTTTTTTATTTATTGTTATTAAGCTATTTTTCACATTGTAAATACTGTCAGATGAATTAATTTCAGAAATTGGGATCTGTGATTCACTCTTCCAAATGCTTTTCATTAAAGTAACTTTTTGAAAAGCTTCTCAGGGATTAAAAAATATATTTTCAATAAGCTATGCGGTAGAGAGTCTCACATTCTCATGAAAGGTGGTCCTAAACTCCATGGAAAAGGATCTGCAACTGATCCATGAAATAATATATTTTTCTAATTTTAAAAATAATAAGAAAAAATTATGATCTATGAAAGTTTTTACTGATCCTTTGGTTCAAAAAGGTTCAGGGATTAACAGCAGGTGGCAAAAATGTTCAAGGATTAACCCCAAATTGTCCAAGGAATATCAAAACAACATAATTTTAATATGCTGTTTCATATGTCATTTTACCTGTTTTTTTTCCCTTTAAATTATAAGATTCATATAAAGAAAGAAATTAGGATCACAAAAGGCAACTAGATTAGATGGTCTAGTCAAATTTTCTGAATGTTTAAGCTTTGATTTTTATCAGGTTACCCCCATTATGCATTTAGTTATGCAATCTAACACACTAGAATCCCTGAGTGTACCTAATGGCAGGACAGATGTCTCAGTTTGTAGACAATCCTTTATTCCCACAGTAGTTTATCTCACTGTGATTTTGAAAGAGCAGCCAGGAGGAAAACATGATCCAAGTGTCATAGGATGAGAACATTATTTGGTAAAGTGCAGCAGCAAGTTGAGTAACTATTTCAAAAGGGCACTGCAAGTTTTCTGAGTGTGTTATTTCTAGAGCAGTGTGCACCTGGTAATTTAGAGTGATGAAGAGTTCAATACATCTTTGTCCCAGCTGATATTTATCTATCTATCTGGGGTGTGACTAGATCCCAGTGGAGTATATATAATAATTAGACCTACACTCTCCTTGATTCGCTTGTAGGTTAAAGGGCACAGTCTGAAACTCTGTTCTGTTAAAAACATATTAAATATGATATTAGTGGTCTAAAGCCATATACTCCCCTAGAGACTCCCACTTTTAATAACCTCCAGTATAATAGATAAGGCAGAGGGCAGTAATCATTACTGAAATGGATTTTCTGGCAGAGTTAGACATCACCTCCAGGAATCAATAATCATTTTAAGCTAACGTGGTGATTAAATGACCTTCCTTTTATTTTCCTTCATGTTGAGTTGGTTTTTATCTTGATTTAGAGCCACACAGCCGCAACAAAGATAAACAGAGGACTGGCAGCATTACAGAATCACAGCAAGGCCTATCCCTCATACAGGTAAAGGCATTTTAATGCAATGAATGCATTTGCTGCCCAGTCTTAAAAATTACAATAAAAATTATAGATGCTGAATATTTTAATGGATTATACCCCAGGATAATTCTTGTTTTTATAATATTCTCACTATTAGCTTGGCTGCAGCAGGTGCTATGCTTTTATGTTTAATAATTTATTGTTGTGGGGTTTCCTTGAGGATATCTGTGTTGAATGGTGCTCATCAATCCTTCCTTCTACATCCTCCTGCTCTCTGTGAAGGAGTATTAGATAACTAAATTCCTTTCTTTTCTCCCAAAGGAGGGAGATTGAGAAGCAGCTAACTTCAGCATGCTATGGGTTTGATGAGCTACATCTAACCAGATAAGATTGTTGCCAAGATGACTTTAAATTCTTGTGAGGTTTAGTTTCACTTCTTGAAATCCAAAGATTTTTGTTTTGGTTTGCTTTTTTTTTTTTTTTCATCTTCTGAAACATACACTGGTTTTCTGAGGTTTGTGGGATGTTCTGTTTTGTTTCTGGTTGTTTCTTGGATTTACTTTTTGGTTTTTTTGGGTTTTTTTTGTTTTGTTTTGTTTTTTTGTTTTTTTTGTTTTTTGTTTTTTGTTGTTTTTGTTTGTTTGTTTGTTTGTTTTGTTTTTGTTTTTGTTTTTGTTTTTGTTTTTGTTTTTGTTTTTGTTTTTAATTTGTTTGTTTCAGATACAGGATGAGAAGGGGTTTAAGTCCAGATTAGAAGGCTGCCTGATGAATGTTCACAAACTAATGCACAGAACAGAAAAGCCTGGAAGGATGCTCACAGAAAACCTCAAAAATGATTGCATTGCCTGTACCAGTTTGAATAATTGAGGAGGAGCACGTGATAAAAGCATATAATACAGTGCATAATCTGTAAGGACACTTGTGCTTGCAGAGTTCATTGCTCTTTCCACTAAAACAACTCACTGAGGCTGATTTTTGAACACCTTTTAAATATTCATTGTCAGGTTTGGTCAGTTTTTTTCCCAAAGGCTTATCTGTAGATCTAGGAAAGCACATCTGAAACTGAGTTTAGATTTCACCAAAGAAGCAACAGTAACCATTTAAACCCATTTAACCCACGTGGGGTTCATCTCTATCTTTTATCAGAATAAAATTTGTGTGTATTTCAGCCTCCTTTTCTGGGATGCTACAGGTCTGATCAAAGAGCAGAGCACTGTGGCCCTGGCAGGGGGGAGTCAATCCCAAGGAGGCAGCTGCAGAAAAGAGCACATGGCTGAGTGCCATGCTCTCCCTCATTCACCCCTTCTCCAAACTCCCATTTACCCTCACCTCTTGCAATGCCTTTCACTCCCTGGCTTCACTGCTTCTCTCCTCTTACTGTGTCAGATGTTATGAGAGCTCCTTAAACTCCAGATAATGCTCTGAGACAGAGGATTAGACAAGATAGACATTTTTTTGTAGCCCAAAGGTAGGAATTGGCAGCTTATCTTTGCCAGTAGAAGCTTCCCCTGGGGCAGGCTGATTAAACCAGATGAGAAACTAACTGTTACAGTCTTGGAGGGCTTTGGATCTGATGGACAGTAGATGGCTGTGAAGGCAGCAGAATAATGATTTCTTCCTTCCTTTTTTCTTTTACAGAAAATAGATCGAAAGGACAAAGTGCAACTGGTTCTATTACATGCCAAGATTCATGAACCAGAAATCCTAGGATTATATTTGCTGCAGATAATTTGAAATCTACCCCCTTCTTTACATAATTTTAGATATTCTTTTAAAATTAGTCCATATCAATACTGTATTATAATGAAATTAAAACAATTATTTGCTATGAAAAAATTGAATAATAATTACATGGCTTCATGTTGCCTGATTTCTGACATCTCAGCTAACTGGTGAATTTATTCCCATAATCAATAAAGACAAAACTACTACCACATTAGGGTGGGAAGAATTCACCCACTGACCATAGAGCCAGTCCAGTTTCAAGTGTAAAGCAGACAATAAAGTTTTATGGAGTCAAAGTCAGGTGACAAGAATACTCACAAGTAATTCTCCATATGCTCCATTCAGGACCTTTTGTTTGCATATCAAGAACATAAATCCTAATAGCTTCCTTTCAAATCCCATACTCAAAATCTTAACAGACCCCAAATGTTTTTGTAGACCTGGAAATCATTTGAAGGTCAGGATATTTAAATGGAAAGTTATGAGAGCTATACATCTAAAATAAATCTTAAAAGTACAATGTCCTGGTCTAAAAGATTTCAATAGGTAAGGGTTCTTATGGCTTCAAAGAAACAAATCTGTCTATTAAATTATACAGACATCTTAAATCACTATTAGTTTTCTTGTAATAAGATAAAGAAAGGAATGATGCAAGTATTTAATTTGATACCACTCACACACATCTTTTGTACAAAATTATGAAAATAGACCAGTAGTCATTACTCCATCAAATGCATGGGTCACTATAATATCAAATGAATATAATTTTCCATTATTTAGGTTTAACAGCTTCAAGACCCTCATGTCACTGTCTCATCCATGTAGGAATCCATGCAGCCTCTTGCAATGCATTAGCTGAAGGAAATTAGCTTTATTTAACAACATCCACCCTTCCTTTATCAGAGTGAAGACAGGTCATTTCTGATCTCCATTATTATTCCCAGCTTCCCAGCTCTGCCCAGTGCTTCACAGCACAGCCTGGGATAAGCACTGCTTGTCTAGCTCAAGTGCACCACTTGACTGTGCAATCTTTTTTTGGGGGAAAAAAAAAAGTGTTTCATTTTGGAAAACAAATATTTTATCTGAAATGGAGTATGAGTTCATGCCTGGTGGAAACACCATCTAATTAGTAAAATAATTGCAAGTGTAGTGACACCAATAAGTCACAAATAATGTAACTGATTCTCAATTTTTTTCTTCATTATTTATCCCTTATTTGTCTCATTATTTTTCATCTCTGAAAGTATTAATTTGTATGAGCTTTCTATACTGCAGAAACCAAAGGAATTAATGGGAAATGTGAAAATTATACTAAATTATTAATTACTAAATTCTTATAATTTCTGGTAGTATTACAAGACTGGAATCTGACTGGCATCAAAAAATACCTTTACATGCCTATGGAACATAAAGGGGGCTATATTTATGGAGATGAGGTCAGATTTTAAACTTTTTTCCCCTACTAAGAGGCAGAATTCATACTGCTTCCAGTAAACAAGCAAATCAAGTTGCTTTTATGACAAGTGTATAACAGGGACAAGTGCATGTCCTGTGTTGTTTAAAACATTAACAGTAAATAGTAAGGCAGCTCTGAAACTTAAAATTGCAACATGTTACATGAAAGGATAAAGCACTCTGCAGAGCCACCAAAGTTTGCATCATAGTCGAAAAATGGGTATAGCCTCAATCTGAAAAGAACATAGGAAGACTTGGAGAAATAAAGAACATTTGATACCTAACTAAGGTTTTTGCATCCAACATTTGATACCTAACCACTGTTCTTAAGAAAAAATGTGGCCATTGCTAATAACAAACCCAAGCTTGTTTAGATCACAAATACTTTACATGTCTCAATATTATCAAAATAAAAAATAATAATAATAAAAAAGAAACAAGACTACAAGGCTTATGTTAATTTGGTTGATACTCAAATAAAACCCATCAAGTTTCTATATAGATGTTAACACAATATTTAATTACACATTACAAAAATTTTCATTGTATTAAACCAAAAAGAGATTTAAATATTAAGTAACATAATATTCTTAAATAAAAATGAATGAAATTTGTAGATATGTATCCCTTACTAATAAAAAATAAAACAATTATTCTCTGTTTGGAGGAAAGTCATGAATCTTATCTCAGTGCAAGAGGAATATTTATTATAAAGATTATTTAATTTGTAGGTTTATTATTTTTTCTTTCAGAATATTTTTATTTTATACTATAAAAGTAACTGTAGAGGATTTTTTGTCATCTATCCCTTTAAAAAAAATTAATTTCTATTTTCTTTCATTTCTCAGGACATAAATCCTCAATATTCACCACACATTACACAACAGCTATTTAGAGGACCAATATTAATATTAGGAATTTTGAAGAAGTTTAATGTTTAATGGAATTCATGGGAATACATGTAAACACAGTGACATAAGTTGAAAGTGGTTTTGTGTATGTTATGCATTAATGGATAGATAACTCATTTCAGCTGAACTACAGTGGAGATCCTATCTTCAAGTGTATGCCATGAAATCAGAGCCAAAAGGTAGGAAGAAATGTGTCTGGCAACAAGACAGCAGCTCTATTAGGCACTTTTCCAAAGCTTCTCTGCCTCCAAGATGGGAGACAGACATTAGGAACTGAAACATTATTCCTGGTCATTGTGCTGTTCTAGATTTCTGCATTTAGGTGAGCAACTCGGGGCATAAAGTCAAAAGCATAATTTGGTAAGAACCATAAGGCTTACTTGTCACTTTTGTTCCTTATTCTGCTGCCACATTATGAAGACAGACAATGAAAACACCTTATTGATACCATTTCACTGATCCTTGCAGTTCCAGAGCAAGGACCATTCTGAAATGAAATTCAATGGTAGCAAAATGTTGACTGAGTCTTCCACAAAGTTTGAAGCTAGATCTTAGGGGGGAAAAAAAAGAGTTCTTTTAGAGTATGCACAGAACATCCACTTCCTTACAAAACTGAATTAAATGAAATTATGTAAGCCTCTGATGAAGCGCAACCTCTAGCTGCTGATCACTTTTGCTTCTATAGCCTGTAGATAAAAACGCAGTCTCTAAAACGCTCAAATTGGCTGAAAACTTGAGACATTTTTTCTAATTCCAATAGTTAAAACTTTATTTTATTTAAACGTAATCTAATCATAATATCCAAAGAGAAAATGTTGTCAGCAAAGTAAAAACTAAGTTTTTTTAATCCTAAAATCAGAAGCAACATTAATAATTCATGTCAGAATTATCATTTTACATCAGATTCAGTTGCAGTGTGTATGGCAACATAATTTTTCCTCCTTGACTCTAAAATAAATCAATTAAACGCATATCAGAATACAATAATATTGTTATGGTAGCTACAGATAAGTATGAATACAGAGACATGAGAGGGGACCCTCTGAAGTATCATTGTATTATACTCTTGCAGTAACTGTGTTCAAGATGCTCTAGTCACCCAACCTGATTTATCAACAAAATACTTTACAGACTCTCTCAATCTCCCCTTTGCAGCTAGCACCTCAATTTCTGTTAGGCTTGTACCCCAATTGCTGACACCATTTAGTTCCTCTCAACCAAATTCATTAGTGCTAGGAGCTGCTGACATGCACAGAATGCCAGACACAACTTTGACCCTTACTGTCTTCTTTCCAGTATGTTTTAGATTATCCCTCCCCTTTTCATACCTCTACTGCATTTGGTGCAAGAGCAACATAAACAGCCTCTTAGTAGCCTGCAAAGAGTGGCAAATCCCCCTGATTCACATCCATCCCATCACATGACATTCTCCCACCACCAACCTGCCCTCATCAGCTGTTTGCTCTAATACATTAGAAAGAAATGAGAAACAGAAGGTGGGCAGGGCAAACATTTGCAGGAAAATAATCCTGTCAGCTGTCTCTGCAAGATTCAACAGAGCTTTTTTTCTGAGAGCAACAGAGGTTTGAAAATTCATTCTGCTCTCTGCTGTCAGTTGGAAACGGTGCCGTCAAAGCTTTTGCTATGGTGGTGACAATGTCTGAGTCGTCTGTGTTGACACAACCCTCACACTGTCCTTGGCTAGGTGAGTCTGGCTCTCAGCTCTGATGAAAGCTCCAAACCATTTATGTCTTTCTATGAATGACAAAAAGCTGCAGCCTGCTTCAAGACAGTGGTGGGCTTATAAAAGACGGAAATTATTTTACTGTCAAGATATGAGTAAGGTATAAAATGTATCTGTGCTCAATACTGAACCAGATAAGCTAGGGTTGGGATGACCCCTGAGAAATGTTATCTAACTGTCTCTTCTCAGCTGTGCTTTTTGTTGGATTTGGGTTTTTTTCTTCTTATAGATGAATATTCATCATGACTAATTTTTTTTTTTTTTTACACACAAACACAAACATACCACTTCTGTTGAAATTTTTGAAGAGAAAGCTTTTTCCTAAGGCAGCTGGTTAGTGGGTGTGAGTCATTGACAGCATACAGAGAAAAACACTAGGGTGTTATGATGATATTCCACTGAAAAGTAAGTGAAAGAAGTTCAGGTTTTGGCTTTGTTTTCCCTTTCAGTGACAGGTGACTGTTTAACCCCCAAGCCACTGTGATGTGGGAATTGCTCATGTTGGGCCTATTCATTTTGTGTAAATAAACATTCAGTAGTAGAGAGAAATGGACAATTATCTTCATTACTGGTGCTTTTACTGTCACATCGTAGTCACTATTAAGGCTCTAACTAAAGGTATTAAAAATTCTACAAACGAAATGTGTTTTATCTCCAAATTAAATCATGGAGGGAAAAAAAGAAATACAAGTGGCTTGCAAGCTATCCCAATCAGCCACATTTAAGAACATATGTTTCTGCAGAATACTGATACTTAAAACTTCCAATTCCTTTAGTGTGTGTACTGCATACGTCATTCTTTGTAGTGTTTGGCTGCTAAAGAGTGTAGAGAATTCTAATTCTACTGTAGGAAAAAAGAGAAGAGAAATAAACAACCTTAATTAACACTTCTTGCACAAGATCTGCCAACCTGCTGTGCACAGGCAGTTAATAAAAAAAGGCAGGCAACTGAAGGAATAGTCCATGCTCATTTATCCATCTAAGCTGTGACAAAGTAAGAGTAGCTGGCACTGGGCTTTAACAGAATAGCATCTTAATTGCTTATCAGGATGAGAAAGGTGAGTAGCTAACCACTACCAGTGAGAATTCAATCTGTTCCCTCAGGAATATGGCTGTTTCCCTAGGCTGCATTTTTTATTTTTAACATCATTGATATATTTTTATAAGGTTAGCAGGTTGCAGTTAGCAAACTGTTGAATTCAATTTATTTTTGTTTTCATGAAAAAGTTTATCCTCTGAGAATTCATTTCACAGGATTTCTCCTCTTCTTTTCCAGTAACTGGCAGCAGGGACACTTGGTTGAATGACCTTTTTTATTTAACTGGGTTGAGAGTATAACTCATATACAAGAAAGAGGATTTGTTTCATTTTTCCTGCCATGGTTCTACTGAGAAGTTAAAATTCACTAGCTGAATTAATCTTTGTTTCAAGATTTTAATTGTGTTTGCTGTAGCAATCTGCCTCCTCACCTTGATTGGGCTACATATTTACAGAGTCCATAGCTTCTAACTCAGCCAAAATAACTTTTGAAATCAATCAGTTTTGCTTAAATGAGTAGCACTAAGAAAAAACATTTAAGATTTAAATGTAATCAGCACATTCTAAATATTGGAGTTTTGACACTTTGTTATAAACTAGTATATATCCTAAGCTTTTAAATAAATGTTTCAAGTGTAATCAGAGCAGTTTTATTACAGCACAATCCCTATTATGCCAAATCCCACCTTCACACACCACAGTTGTCATGTGAATTTTCATCTAGATGTCAAAGCAACTGGATCTTTAGGAGGCCAGTGAGATCTACCAGTATAGAAAATCACTTCATAATAACACCACTTTTTAAGTTCATTTTTGATGGAAATAACCATGGCATGGTTACTGTGGAGAGGAGCTGCAGATGATCCTAACTCTTGGCTTTTTTAAAGGCTGACTATTTCCCCCTTCTTAAAGATTAATACCTAGAGGAAAATTTTTTTAAAATTATTTATTTTATTAATTTATTTGATTTATTTATTTATTTTTCTTATCTGACAGGTGCTCACACCAGGGAAAGCATGAGTGTTGGGATGTGAGGGAGATTAAGGTGTCTAAACTCTATCATCTAATGCAGCTTGGGAGTCTCATCTATCAGTGAGACAAAATATCTGAGATTGTCTAAAATCACAATCTGTGTTCAGGGAGGCAAATCTTTTACACAGTGTCTTACACATGCATTCTTTTGGCTTCTTATTCATAGAGTAGTTTAATAATCTAGCTGGTCACCTGGTGAAAGTTTCTTGTGTTGTTTGCTGCTTTCATAGCAGTGTTCCCAAAGCCTCACTTTTGTAGGGAGGTGGCATTAGCCACGCAGGTCCCAGGGAAGGTTTGTTTTTACTACCCCAATATTTTATCCAGAATCTGCCAGTGCCGCTCAGAAACATAATCTCACGATATATTGGACCCTTAACATTTGTGTGCTGGTTCAAAACATGATGTACTAGTGAATCTGTGTGAGGAGCCAGGCTTTGAGAGCCTGTAACAAATGAACAGTTTTAAGCAGTCTGTTCTGGATCATTTAGCAGAGCACTCATCAGCTTCCCAACACTTTTGCCCAACTGAGAGGATTTTGCCTATCATCTCTAAAGCTGATCTTCAGCTGGTATAATATACAAAGGAAAAGACTGTATGTGCTGATTGCCTGTCATCCTCTTCAGTTCTGTCAGTTTTTCCTAAGCTCAGTTTTATGATGAAGCTGAAAAGGCCTGATTCTGCCAAATAGTTTAATATTCCCTTCAATGTCATAAACTGGCTGATGCAGCCTTTTCTTAATTTCTGATATGGTTTTCATATCAGTGATGCCAATAGACCAATACCTGAAAATTTTGTGTCTGGTCTTTTATACTAGTCTCATGCATTCCAAAAATTTTGGAAAAGGTGATTTTAAAATTGTTTCTGAGGATGAGGTCCTTGTTGAATTAATATTATGTCATGATGCTATGACAAATTCAAGGCAAACTTAGAAACTTTAAATTTTCTGAGACACTTATTCAGGGAATGCATTTTATGATATATGTCTCATGAAAGACATATAAAGAATACACAAGTTTAAAAATGAAACTATGGCAGTGCCTATGAAGGTTGATAAGATACTGAAGTGCATTTCAGTGCAACTACAGTTTGATCCATATAAAAACTAAAATGAGAGAGAAAAATGTTGAGCACAGTGAGTTCAGAATAAAAAGCAGAAACTGAGAAAGGACAAAAATGTACTGGTTGCTGAACTAATTTTAGTTCCTATTCTGAATGCTGGCATCTGAAAGATGGATGAACGATCAACTGAATTGTGCCCTTTTTTCTTTTACAGCCTGTATATATATCAGGTAGCTTAAATAGCAAGTATATTTGGGGTGAACAAGATAATAAGGAACACATTTTGCTGTTTTAATTTCCCAATTTAGCAACATTATTTTTGTCTTTCTAATCAAGAGTTTCAACCTTTGTATCTCTAGATCAAACTTTCCTGCTTCCAACTTTAAATTTCTTCTTTTTTTTTTTTTTTTTTTGAGACTTAAGATGAGGAGGCTGAGAAATATGAGAAACTTTCTGCAGAAAAAAAAAAAAAAAGGATGTATATGCAATGAGACACCCTGAAAAAGTCTCAGAAGCCTATAAGCCGAGATGAATCTAGGAATATCAAGATATATGTTTCCTGTTTTTCTCCAGGGAGCAGTTTAAGGACAAAGTGACAGCTTACAAGAAGCATTTTCCATAAAAGACATTGCCTAATCTGGTGAGAAAAGATATCTCGTAGCTCTTGTTGCTCCCTGGTAAATTAAAGACAATAGGTACAATCTGGAAGAGTTACAACAGTCCTGGTGGCAGCTGAATCAAATATTTTACAAGCAAATTTTGTTCCAGATACATTTTATTGACTTGGACTGAACAGTCTTTGAAATCAGAAGTCAATCAGAAGTAGAGCTTTCATGTATTTTGCTTTTCATGTGTCTACATTTTGATCCTATGTTAAATGTCAATCATAGTTCAAAATCTGATGAAACCAGCCTTAGGAGTTTCTGAGGAAGGTAAAGGAAGGGAGACATATGAATTATTGGTAGCAACCAAACACTTGATTGCTTTTGTTTTTCAGTACTGGTGTTCTTCTGCTGTGTGTGTCATCCCTTGAATTATTTTTCTGCTTATGAAACACGTAGAAATAGTGACTGTAGCAGAGCAAAACAATCCCAAACTATGGATAACATCTGGTCTTTGCACTTTTCAGTTCTGTGTTTTTAAAGGTTGTCTTAGTAATTTTTTGTTATTTGTGTTCACATTCTCCTATTATAGGATCTCCAGTTGAATTCATTTGAAGTTGTGCAGTTTGGCTGGATTCTCCTACATGTTTCTCCATATCTTGCTAATATATTCTGGGTCTGTGAGCTGGGGTTTTTCATGACTGATCTTTTAGAGATTTCTTGAAATAATCTATTTTAGCTAGCATTGCAAAGAGTACTATTTATTTTAATTCTTTTAGCCTGCCTTTTTCTCCCCTGACACAGTGACTTGTTTTAGCTGTTCCATGAATGTTTTCTGATCTGACTCCCATTTCATTTTGAGCATTCTCTCCTTGTTTCTGATGTTATTTCTGTTGTAAAAAGTTTGGGTTTGATTTAACCTGTACACACACCTCTTCACCATACTCCCCAAGACTTTCCAGCTGGTGATATAGTCTCCTTCCTCTGTGTCAGATGCTGGTGTTTCTCAAGGACAGAGCAAAGCTGATGAATTCACCATCATTTCAGAAACTTCCTGAGCAATTTTAGCAATACCAGACTCCTCCTGTTAGGCACTGATCTTGACTGAATTTAGGGATTCCTGGGTTTTTCCTTCATTTGTGCAGAGCCACTTTCAGGCTTCTCAGCAAGGCAGATCAGACAGTGGCTGTCACAGGCACTGTCCTCAGCAAACAGCTATATTGCCCAACTGGCTGGGAGCTATTTGGAGGCTGTGCCCACTCTCTAATCCCATTCAAAAAACTTGCCTGTCCCCTCTAAAAATGAAATCCTATACCCCGTTCAACCAAGAAAAACACTGAGACAGTTTGGCCAGTTGAGAGTTTATCCTTCACTTTAAGTAAACCAGTGTGCATCCCCTCCACACCCAGCAGCAGCAGTTAGAATGGGGTTCATAGGCATAGATAAACTCCTGTTGCTGGGAGTGTGGGAGCCTGCAACATGCCAGGAAGCATCAGCAGCTCCATCCCTCAAAATTCCTGCAGAATCCTGTTTGAAATGGCTCACTCCTATTCCTGTCTCAAAGCCATGATTTTGCTGTGATCCAATCACCCTGCTGCCTCACCCAGGAGTTCATTTACCTGTATTACACCTGTCTCTGCTTATTATTATTTATGTTTTGGGTTTGTTGTTTTTTTTTTGCCATATGTGAACAATCAGGAGTACAGCGAAGATCAAGGAACCACTTTGCTATAGACATAAGACATATTTAGGAAGCAAAAATTCACCAGAGAGTTTATAACACTCTAGAAAGCTTGAGAGAAGAGGTAGGTACAGACATAGAACAGAGTCTTAGAGAGCAATAACATGGTAGACTGTCTGCCTACCAGAAAGCTAAGCATAGCTTTGTCTATTTATTTAATCCATGTTGTGTTTTGTTCCACTTACTTATTATGTGGAAAGTGTATTGATGTTCCCATCAGAACATGGCTCTGTCCATCCCAGCTGTGTCCTGGTGTAAGGAGGCATGGCATGGCTGTATGTGTCTCTGACAAATATGAGTTGGTGCTGTCTTGCAAAAGGGAGCTTGTCCTCACTGTCTCCATTCTAGACAAAACACTTAAACTTGGACCTGGTTTATATCAGCAGTTTCATATGAACAGAAAAATGAGCTGGAACTTTGCATTCCCAAACAAACAAACAAAAAAATCTTAAAAGAGTTCTGTTTTTTCTACTATAACTTTTCTGCACTGAGCTTCTAATGCAACCAAAGGATAAAAACAAACACGATCCTGCTAAATATCTGTAGTGAGCTCCTCAAGAAGCAATGCACTTTACCTATGAACTTGGAATTATGATTAAAGCTACTTGCTTTCAGAAAAACATTAAAGAATAAATAGTTTTGAAGTAGACCAAAAGATAAAATAGCATTAAAAAGCATGGTGACTAAGTTCAGTTCTGCCATAGCCTATTTTAACTAAGTTTAAAAAAAAAAAAAAAAAAGGTGAATTAAACATAGAATTAAATACTCAGGTAGAATTTATGTGTCATTAACCTCAGATTAAATTATATTACTAAGAAAACAAAGCTTCCAGGGAACACAGTACATTTTTAAAGGGGAAATGGAGGGCAAATAATATTTCCATAATTAAAGTCTTAAATCAAGTTAGAAAGACCGATCCAAATAAAATTACCTACACATTGCAATATGAATCAAAAGTTGTAGAAAACACCATTCAATTTAGTTACTAATTGTAAGTGATTATTGCTTGAGTGATGGCATTAAATTCTGAAGTTAGATTAGAGGTAGAATATTTTAGGCTGGCTGACAGATTTTCTCTTGCTGCTTGTGGTAGCACCACTACTGAACTTCTGCCTGCTCATGTTAAAAGAAGTTGGTAGGAGAAGCAAGGCATTTTCTCAGAGTGATCCTTCACAGAGAGAGCCATTCTCTACTCCCTTTCATGATTCACTGAAGGCAGACTCGTTAACCTTTTTAAGAGTTTATTAAGGGGCTGGCTTTTATTTCTCTGGCTTATGATGAAAGGGGTAAGAAGGAATGTCTGTTGGTTACATACAAGACATCTTATTTATCATTGCTAATATTCCCTTTATCTTGACTGAAGGAATTTTATTCCTTCTTCTTTCATACTTCAGTAGAATAAGGAAGCAACTGGAGCAACACCAGCAAAGAAATTTGGATAAACAGAAAACAGCTTATGAGATTTTTTTAGAGTAGTACCTAAGAGATCTATTAGAAAATACCAAATTTTCAAATTAGGATATGAAAGTATGAACAGTTCCACTATTTTCAAAGGCTTTTGTGTAATGAGGATATATATACACATATATATAAATACATGTCTGTATGCACACAAACACATACACTGACAGTCTCAAATATAAAAATGACTACAGAACCTGCCTTTTTTTTGTCAGCTTCTGAAAATGTATCTTAAGTGTCTTGTTCTCTTTGTCTCCAAAACATTACTTCTGGGATAGGGTCAATGCACCAGAAAATTGGATTCTAGGTTTCAAATACAAAGTAACTGCTCTTCATAATTTAAAAACTGAAACAGCCAAAACAACAAAACAAAGCATATAAAAAACATAAAAAACAAAGACAACAAACACCAAAATACTTACTTCTTTCCTCATTAAATAATTTAAGTAGTTCCAAATATCAAACTACAGCTGAGACAGAATTTTTGATAAACCATAAATAATTAACCTCTCCCCCAAAAATAGAAAATAAAATATTTTGCAGAGTAGGAGAAAAATACATTTATAAATTTTGGTCAAACTGAGGTCTAACATGACATAAAATGAAAAACATAAATTTTGGAACATTGAAATATTTCATTAAGAAAAAAAATATTTTTCATTTTTAAATGACATTTTTATTAGTAAATTAGTTTCCATAACCCAAATTTTTGCCAATATCGCATTACTAGGCATATTTTCTATCAGACACTGAGCAACACATAGTGAAAAACTGCAGTTGTTACTATGTTGGATAGTCCTGTTCCCAGAGATAAGGCATTTGACAGCTCCAAAAGGGAAAGATCAACATAAAATGCCATTTCAGAACAGTTTGATGACAGTCTACGAATAATAAATTTGAGCTTATTTTCCATTTTGCAGAATGTTAATAAATGCTAAGTAGCTGGCTTGAAATTCCTGTTACTGTTTCTGAAGGCACATTCATAGACCTGTTTAATTTTTTTTCTTGGAGAAAGCACAAAAACCCAACCATTTTAGATTTAATCTCACTTAGAATTTTTTTCTCAAAATGAACCATAAAACTATGCTCTATTTTCTGCATTTAAACCCCTACTGAGATTAAAGTTTCCTTCCACAATTTCTTACTTTTATTTCTTTCTAAGTGGTGATTATTGAACTTTTATTCAGTATCTTCTCTTAGGCAGGAAACAGTTAGCTTTCATAAAAGAGTAGAATTTTAAGCAAGAAACTTCAGTATTTCTCTTGGCTTAAAAATTAGATAATTATTTGGATTCAGCATTAAACATTCAAATTATTGCATTGATTGACTTGACCAAATTATCTAATTAGAATTTATACCCAAGAAGATAGCAACTTCTTAAAATTTATAAAGATTACTCATTTTCTTATACTTAATCTAATGTTCTAATTTTAATTTTATATTGCGTCTGTCTTGATTGATTGGATTTTGGTATGATTTTGATCTGACAGTCCTAATGAAGCTTAGTTTTGAGGAGATATTTTTTGAAAGAAAGGAAATTAATATAAAATAAAATAAAATAAAATAAAATAAAATAAAATAAAATAAAATAAAATAAAATAAAATAAAATAAAATAGATTCTACACATTTCTTACAATGAGCAGCATGGGTCCATAGCTGTGAAGGAACTGGGTGGATACCAGGTGGCCAACTTAAAAGGCTAATCTGTTTTCCCTAATTAGTCTCTGGTTCTCACACATCTAACTCCTGTAAAGCAACAGGGTGCAGCAGAATTGTCACAAGCACACTTTAGAGTGGAATTAGTTCTGTCACTTGCTGCTCTCAGACGTGTTAACAATTCACTTCTTGTTTACGGGTCCGTATTCATCTACTGCAGCATCCTGACAGCAGCTGCTGATCCTCTCTAATCTGTATTTTAAATCATTCTCATTCTTAACAACTTCCCCATTTGAAGGTAAACCTCCCGCAGCCTTTTTTGTTTTGGTTTTTTTGGGGGGTTTTTGGTGGGTTTTTTTTATTTTTTTATTTTTTTGGTTTTTTGGTTTTTTTTGGTGGTGGTGGATTTTTCCTGGCTTGAGCAGGTTCATGAGACACTGCTATCAAAAGTACCCATAAAATGTGTGATGAATGTTCTCAACGCTATTGATAGGAGTCATTGCCTACCATAAGTATAAATTTCCTATCCTACCAAATCCCAAAAATTCTTTGTAATCCAAGCAGATTGATATGCTTAGAGTCCTGTTGTTCAGACCTGACTTTAGCACTAGATTCCCTTTATTAACTGTCACTCTTAAATCCTGAAGGCATCTGTCCTGAACTGTTTTGACCTTTGATACCTTTTGAGGTTTTAGATTTAATAGAGGTTACAAACCATCTGAGGAAGTGGAGTCTGTGGGAAGCTTAATCAGCCCCTTGATAGTCCTGCAACAGGAGCAACTTCCCAAGTACCTCTCTCTGGCACTTCCCCAACCTTTGCATTTAGACCTTTCATGAGCTCTTGACTCACTTTTAACTCCTTGAGTGTTGAAGTATGAAGTGCTTTTTCTTAAAAAAAAAAAAAAAAAAAAAAAAAGTTCATTGATTTAACCTTTTGGCAGCCCACTCTTTAACTGCATGTGGAGGATTTCACTAACTCTGTTTCCACTCAAACTGGCATCTTCCTGACTTCTGATATGACTTCTTCCCAGATTTCAGATACATAATTGCCCAAATGCTCAGCAGGGATGAACAGGAATAACCCCTTAGATTTCAGTGGAATGATAGGAATATAGACCGGCTGACAAAGATGGAACAATATATTCATTTTGAGATGTTAGATTTTATCTGCCTCCTATGTTGCTTTTTTGGATGAACCCGTTCTACATGCACTCTCACCAAACTCATACATAATTTTTAGTTCAATACAGTCCTAATAAATAATAAAACGATACATTTTTTTCCCCTTTAGTCAGCACCAGCCTTTACAGTTTTGGATGACCTCAAAAACTAATTCTGTCCTTTTCTTTGCACATAACATATTTACACCCTAATGGCCTCATCTGATGTAGGGCAGCCAAAGGATTTTAGTGAGATGATACTGTGGGATGTTCTCCAGTTTTGACTGATTCTCAGCAGAATTTTTTCAAGGGCACAGTCAGTTCCCAAAGGAAATCAAAGAGAATTTAACTTCCTCTTTAGTCTTTTAAAGTCTTTTTTTAAAGCAAGGTTTTAGAAAGAAATTATATTTCTAAGCTTTTACCTTGACCAATAATATTTGCATAGTCTTCAGATGGAAGTTGCATAAAGGAGAAGACCAAGCAGGCTTTATGACTTTATCAAATAGTCTTGATAACTAAATTACTTTAACAATAGAAGATGAGAAATCATGACACTTTTAGATAAGAAATCAAGACATATTTTTGAATACTTTTGAAAACTTTGGTTTCACCAAGTGAGCTCCGAGCAGGCCTCTGATCATTACAGTATCAGAAGCATTGCTTAGCATGTCAGATGTAACAGAAACATTTCTTACTTGGCCTGTACAATATGCTCAATGGTTTCAGATCCCCTGCTGAATATTGTGTCGATTTTCACTCAGTGTTCTTGCTTTCTGCATCCTCTTATACAGATTTTCATTAAGTCTGTCAAATACTTAGTTGACTGGTACTGAACTAAAGCTTTCTTTCCTCTTCCTTTCCTGTAACTGCCCTGCTAATTAGATTTGCTAATGAAGGTGTAATATGGGTGCAGAGATGGAATTTTTGATGAATTTTTGGAACCTGTGATAATAATGTTCTACTAGGAATTTTGGATTCATGGTAAAGTGACAAGAATGATATTGCAAAGTCTAATTATGGTCATTCCCTAGACTGGGAAATATAATTAGAATGTACCAGTCATCATCTCAGATCACTTATTAGCAGTGACAAAAAAACTTAAATAAAGTTTTCCATATATGCTGAAAAATTGGACATTGTAATTATGGAAACCTTTTAATTCAGACACTGCAGATTTTGTAAAATGTAGAGATGTAAACCCAAAGACCAAAAGAAACTGCTAGAGGCCTTCTCTGGCAGAAACATAAGGTACATTTCTTGATGGACCTTAGGAAAACTGAATACAGCAAATAACTTTTATTCATACAGTAACCTGAAATGCCACATGCACCACACACTGAGAATGAATAGGATCCAAAGATTTTTAAATAACAGAATCTCTCTCTTATCCCAGCACTACCTTTTTAGGCTAAGCAAAAGTCACCTGTTGGCTGTACATCCTCTGTTCACCTAGACTTGGTGAATCTCCATTCCATTTTGCCAATGTGTTAGTAAGAGATAGACTGGTGTGATTAAAGTCTTTGCAAAAGACTTAAAGCATCCTGGTTTTGACCTGTCTCATGTTTAGTTTTTGGTTTGTCTTTTTTTATTTTTTTTTTTTGGGGGGGGGAGAGGGGGAAGGGATCTGTTTCCCTGTTTGAACTACAGATTTTTTAATTAAAATATGTGAAATATCTGTGATAATGGTGAACAGGACAGGCTCATCACTACTGGCCACCACTAACATTTAAAGCTGAACATTTTTACTGAGACTCTCTCTCAAAGCTGTACACATAAACACCAGTATCCTTAGGGCCAACAGAGGAGGAGAACTTTAAAAGGAATATTAAGGCACGGTAGCCTGACCCTTCAAATAAATTTCCCTACACTCATCTAATTCTGGCCTGAATTTGTGGAACTATGATTGGATCCCAACATGTCTGCTTGCAGAGCGAAATCAGAATAGGTCACCTATAAATGGAGTAGTCATCTCCCCTGGTTTTTTAAACATTGATAAACAAAGGTTTATATTAGGTGTAAATGGAAATGAATATATGTAAATATTGGAAGAAAAAGCAAAAGAAGGGTTAAGATAGTGGCATGTAATGTTAAAAAAAAATACCACTGTTCCAGCAATAAATTTGAAAAATATATTGTTTCTACCAAATCTGGAAAGCCTGCAGTCTATAAGGCCAGAGCACAGGGAACTTGGCAGAAGGATCTGTTTGTACTGTGACAACAGGAGGTTGAAAACAAAGCTACAGCACATCACAGATACCATTATTTCTTCTGTTTGACCAAAAGGAAGGCAGGCTGGAACCATAAAGATTTGTGTGTTCCAAACAGAGAAAAATAGACAATGACTGGCAATCTTTACTAGTATTTATGGAGGCTTACATAAGCTAAGTTCTAATGTAAAAGAATCACTTAAGTGACTGCAGTCACCTAAAAAGTATAAAAAGACTAACAGAAAAACTAGTTTCTCATCACTAATCAAAAATACCACAAGAGATGTGATGTGGGCTCAGTAGCTGTGTATACAAATGGTACTGGCCCAACTGGGATTGAACCCCCAGCTTGCAAACACGCTCCTTGCAAAGGAGTATGACAATATGAGCAAGTGAAATCACTTTATTCTGTAAAATATTGAATAAATTAATGGTACTGTCACTGAATTCTGTATTCAGTTTTGAGATTTATATATATTTAATCCCTAAGTGACTTTCAGGGGCTTTTTCATTTATTTCAGTGTTTTCTTACTTTTCATAAATGAGAAAATATTAAATGCAAAATATAAAAGTAAAATCGTAGCAGGAAACTAGAAGCCCTATCAATTCCACTTTTAAAAAAAATTGGCAAAAACCAGTGTGCAATTTCAGATAATTACATGTAATCCTTAGTAATCCTCCGCAGACAGCATGAACTGGCAGTCATTAGTATGCTTTGAGCCTATTATTTTGCATACACACCAGGATATGCAGGATGTTAGTGTCCTTGCTGACTCTCTGACTAAAACATGGGAAATAAACTAAGATTAAATCATTTCAAAATTTCAGTTGAGAACTGGGAGAAAAAGAATAGTGAGTACCACGAAGCAACAGCTTTATTACATCTCAAAGACTCAAGTAAAAATAAAATGCAGAATGTTTTGGGTTTTCTTTTCTATTTCAAATCCAATGGGTAATTGAGGACTTGCTCTTCTGACAGCTCTAAAAGAAATAAATTCAGTCCAATATACTAGATTCAGCTTAGGGACTAGGGCTTTTTTTTCACCTTTCTTGAAAACTGAAAAAATGTTCAAAATCCAGAGAAGGGTATTGTCTTGAGTCCACACATTTTAAAAATAAAATATTGAAGGTATTACTATACCATTCAGCATCCCTTTTTTCATGCCTGTTATCAAAAGCCTTCTTTTTCAGGAACTCATCTGGGAAGAGGAGGTAGGTGGCTACCATGCTCTGAATTAATAAGCATTCAATTAATACAAATTGAAACAGCTTCACCCTCCAGGCTGCTCTGTAATTGCTGACTAAGGCATTTTTCTGCAAGAGGGAAAATTTCTGTTGAAGTTTGTGTTCTGAGCTAGGAAGAGACAGAACTGTACAGTATCCTGACCCATCAAATAAACGTCCCTACACCTGTCTAATTATGGCCTGAATTTGTGGAATTACACCTGAATCCCAACACGTTGCTTCTAGAGCAAAATCAGAGTATGTCACCTAGAAATGGTTGTAATCACTTCCTCTGATTTCTTAAGCATTTCCCTTGTTTTTCAGCTGAAAATATATATTCAATCCAAATTAGTGAGTCATTTCAGATAATAGAAGAAGTTCGGTGAGTTCTTTCCAAAACAAAAGGAAAAAAAACCTCACCTTTTTATCACAACATGTTGTATTGTCAAGAAAGCAAAAATTTCCTAACACAGACTAAAATGTATTTTTATTGCTAAAGTACTAGCAAATGCTGAGGCTTAATACTGCAGAAGTCTTTTCAGGTCAATCTTTTCACACAACCAACACCACTCTTGAGGGCATTGTGACCATTCTATTCTAACATATTAAACCTTGACAAATCCTTTCTTATCCTGTTAAGTAGTCAGAGTGGTACTTTGGCATGATTTTGGCCTGATCAAACCAGTATTCTCCCAGATGTGGCTTGAAATTTGTATTAAAGCAAAGAGAATTTCCAGTTACTAGTTTGAATGCAGATGCCATATTCTAAAGAGTAAGGAAGTTAAGTAATGGCTAATTAGCTATGGATTATTTCTGTTGGTTGGCCTCACAGACAGAGTACAGGTCTTGACAGTGTTTAATTTACTGCTTCTGATGTAGCTGTGTCCTGGTTTTTCAGAAAATGCCTTTTCTTTCTTCTTTTTTAATTGTCTTTTTTTTTTTTTTTTTAATATTTTCTCTTTTTTTCCCTTTTTTTTTTTTTTTTTTTTTTCTGCCTAGAGGAGAAGGAATTTATCTTGGTGGGAAAGGAGAAATTTGGTCATTTGTATTGGATTCCCAGGAGTACAGTTGCTCCATCAGAGCAAGAGCAATTAAAATAAATTAAAACAAAAAGCAATTAAACCTCTCTGCAATTACACAGAGCTGAAATCATCAGGAATGCACTGATTGTTCACAGAGTATCAGTAAGTTTTTAACAGACCTGACATAATTGTAGAGTGCTGAACTGGCTGCACATGTAGGTATTTAGTGTTCACATGGTGCATGCAGAAAATTGCAAGTATAACAATCTAGCAACCTACACAGTGTGTACATCCATATTTCTCCTTGGGACATTGGGGACAGGGGGAAAAAAAAGAAAAAAAAAGATATGGTATTTGTGAATTATAATCTAAATATTTAGATTAGAGTTTAAATGTTTGGTAGTGACATCCAGTTCATGGTGCAAACGCTGTCATTGACATCACTGAGATCCAGATTTCTCTTTCTGTTACTGCAGCTATTACTGAGTATTTATTCTGAAGTGTGTAAAGAGCATTAACTGCAGTAGGTCTGGGATCATGTTGACTGGAAAAGTGAAAGGAGAATGTGGAAAATTTGGATTAGAAAGGTGCTCAGGCTATGCCACTGGAGGAGTGGTGGAGACAGGTGTAGTGTAGAAAAGAAGCATGTGGAGAGGAAGAAGGGAGATATCCCCTCATTCAGAGTAGCTGCAGAGTAGCTCAATGTGGCAAAAGAAGGTGAAAAACAGTGATGGCCATTGGCATATATCTTTACTTAAGGGATTCTTGAATAGGTTGACTAAAACACAGCAAGAAATAGAAGACAGTCTTCCAATCTGCATATAATCAGTTAACAAAATTGCACATTTTATGGCAAAGCTGATACTCTAAAGAGTGGTTAATATTCACCATGAATACAATATGAGTAAGTATCACGACACTGCGTGGAATTACTTCAGTATATGAAAACTCTTAAGCTTTATTAAGTAGCTTATCAGTGAAATGTCTTAGAAAAGGTAGAACATTAAGAGTGATTTGATATCAATGCAAACATATTCAGCACTTGATACTTTGGCACATTTGAAATTAGTTCTCGTAACAAATTAAATTTTAAAACTCTTTAAAAGCCCTTTAAAGCTGTGTTAAACCAATCTGAGCAGAAGGCATTATTTAATATGAATGAGCTCGTAGTTTAAAGTACTTCAATACACTTTCTTATATTGTTTGCATCACTGAAAATATCTGATTCTGGTACATTTGAAGTTTATAATATTAATTTCTTAAAGTACTTGTAATGTGTTGTATGGTGATATCATACAAAGAACATTAGAGAAATCAGACAGATATATATTCTATTATAATTCTGAAGTACTGTTTTTATTTCAAAGCCTATCCACTGGCTTTGTCCATCCTTTCTTGTATTATTGAGTGCTCTAGTGAAAGAAGCACTTTATCACTGGTACGACTTAGAGCTGCTGCAAATGGGTTTTTTAACAACTGCAAGCAAGTTAGTTCCAAATTTAAGTTGATGTGTCTCTTCACAGATAGAAAAAAATGTTTTGTATGTAACATTTAATTATGGGAAAATGCTAGCATGGAGAAACAAGTTTAACATTTATATAATATAATTTATCAGCACATATAACGGAAACACAAAAATCAAAACAAAACAAACCCTCTGGAAGTAGACTGTTACAGCTTAAGAAAAAGAAGGAAAAGGAAAATAAGAAGGAAAAGAAGTAAGAAAGAAAAGAAGGAAAGAAGATAAAGAGTGAAAAAAAAGATGGAGTGCCTTTGTACTTTGAGGAAGGAAAGTGACAATGTTAATTTTTAAAAATTCACTAAAAAAAAATCTATCTTAAAAATGGGACCATCTACAGCACACAAATAATTTGAGCTATTAGAAATTTGCAGCATGATTTCACTTATATTTTCATTTTTGTTTTCTTTTGTAGTGATAATCTGAAAGTCCTGGAAAGTCAACCTTAATTGTCTGTTCTCAAATAACATATTGGCTCTGTCTAATTAAGCAAAATTGAATGTGCTCATAAAATCATGAAATTCTTGTCTCAACTCCCACTATGTGTTAAAACAATTAAGAAACACGTGCAGCAGTAAAGATGTTACTTAAAAGGATAACAACATTGGATTAAACTACTAACCTTTGATTTTTTGTTCCACACCTTTTAAATGTTAGATGATGTCATAAAAAACCACATTAATCTGACAATATCCTCCTATTGCCCACTAACCTGCTTTATGAAAGGCCCTAGAATTTGCAACAACTGACCTTTCCTGCCAACTAGGCTTTCCTAATATTTTAAGTACACTGCTTTAATATATTTTTATTTGCCGACCTACAGAAAAAGCAGTCATTTGTTCATTGCAATAAAGGTGTGTGCACTTATTTGCATGATTCAACCGTGTTGCACCTTAGAAATTTAAGCCATTCTGACTACATTTAGGCTTTCCTTTAAATTTTCACTCAGAAACAGAAGACACATGGAGAGTGTCTGGTGCACACACAATTTGTGTCTTATGAACTTGCTAATTAAATTATACTTTCGTTGACTTATGGTGCCTCACTGTGTTCTGACAAGGTAGATTATGTTATGTTATGTTATCCCTATGCCTGACTTTAGAATTGCTGGATATACTTATTATGGATTATCAGCTGTAATCAACTGAGTCTGATGTTCAATAAGCAGTTAAAAATAATTAATCCACATTAATCTGCATGCATATTATACCCATGTGGGATATTTCAGTAATAGACCTACTTGTTTTATTTTCCAGTAAAAAGCTGGGTTTGTACTGCTGTAGGAATGACCTGACTTGTAACAAGGGATGTTCAAAACCATAGCTCTCCATCAACTCAAACTGAACTTAATTGCCTGTGTTCTCAGTTCATTATCACCTTTAAAGTCCAGTAGTTCACAAATAGTAATTCTTGCTTTATCGCAGCGAAACAAAGGAACAATGTAAAAACAGGCAAACACAACCTCGGGAGAAGAAGGGAGGGGAAAGAAAAAACACGACTTCCCCCTCTTTCCCCCAGTAAAACAAAAGCAGAGCTACAACACCAATCAAAGTTTGTGCATTTGGTCCGATTTTATAATATCTTGGAATAGATGTTCCCTTCCAGGCACAGGGCCGCCTGTCGGAGGCTGTCTACCCCCACCTAGCGGGCAGCGCGCCCAATGGCCCGGCCGAAATCCGCCAAAATCCAGCGGCAGAACTGTTCTGCTCTCTGTAAACAACCAGCACAACTTAAAGCATCTGCGGGGATGAGACAACCGAGACCCGTGTTCTGCATAGCTGCGATCTGCAGCGGACTTTGGCGGCAGCGAGTGCATTTATGAGCGCTGCTGATGGTGTTCCAGCTTTGTGAAACCCAAAGCTGCATGCAGGCTTTCTCCCGAAAGTATCTCACTTCTACTTATATCTCTGCATGTTTTTCACAAGCTGTGTGATTAAAAGGGAATAACAGGGGGGAAAAAAATCTATAAATAATACCCGTCAAGAATTCTTTGCGTCTTTCTTTCATCAAAATTCAGACCAGAATAGCAGAATCTACCTTATCTCAGTGATTACTTTTCATCTGGTCTGGTGAATGAACTTAAAAAATCTGCAGTACAAATTAGCCAGGGTTTAAAAAGAGCCTTGCCTATTAAACTGAGTGCAATCTGCATTGTAAAATCACAATCAGGAAACTGTGGAGATATGGAAATCTTTGAATTCCTCTGTTTTATCTCCCCAAGCTGAAGGGCAGCTCATACTCTTTGAATACACAGGGTAAAACATGCTTTCAAGGAACTGAGCAGTTCTTATTCTCTTTGAAATAATAATAAGGAGGGAAATGGAGGTGATATTTGCTGGTTCTACAATGCCTTGAGAACACTTGTCGAGCAAGTAAGACTCAGTTTTCTCTTTGTTCACTGAGTGTTTTAAACTCAGTTGACAAGGTCACTTGTCTTTCACTTGTTCTCTTTCTGGATTTCTGAATCAAGTATTCCTGACTGCAGAGCAGCACAGCTTCAAAAGGAAGAGTGACGAGGACACAGAACAAACTGGAAACTCAGGATCTTGGTATTAATGACTGTGTCTAGTCTACTAAATTAGGCAGAGCCAGGACACAGGGTCTAATACTGGAAATTTCTTAGTGTTCTATTATCAGTCTGCTTTCAGCATGGTTTTTGGCCCATGCCAGCCCATATCATACTGGCACTTTCCCAGGCATGATCCCAGGCATAACCAGGCCAGGGTTTAAACTGCATGAATGGGACCCCTAAGAGAGTGTCACCATAAGGACATGAGTTATGTCACACCACTTACCCTGGGGGTCCTACTGCTTTCTGTTTATTGGTTTAGAACAGAGAGAGGAGATGGAAGGTCAGATCTTTCCAGGTTAAGGAGAACTGTACCAAGAACTGTGATGCCTGAAGTGATCCTGCCACTGAACTATTTTCCTGAAAGACAGAATTTTTACCTGCTTGTATTTTAAGGGAAAAGCATGACCTGTTCATATGAACTGAAATGGAAGCTGAAAACCAAAAATCCCAGTTGCACAGAAGCTGCTACACAAGATCCCACAGAAAGGCACTTCAGATGCACCTCTGTCTTTGATGCTTTTTCTTCTAAGATACTAAAAAAAGTGTAGCAGAATTCAGCATTCTGTGCAGCTTTGTCTGCATCAGCCTCTGTCTAATTGCATTTCTTCCTGGAGGGGCAGGTAGAGGGATATGTTTAACACCTCAGTTGGAAAACTGAATTCTAGTCTCAGAGTTAGGTGCCTGACTTACAGGCTTTATAACTCAAAGTGTCACAAGATCTAAACCTACTTGCTCAGCCAACTACAGATATTTTGAGAATAATGCCAAGATGTAAGCTTGGAGATTTAATCGTGACAATATGAAGGTTTTCAAAGCATTTTAAAAAATATTTAGATGCTAATATGTACTTGTAATATTAAGTGCCTAAAAGCTTGAAATAGCAAGTGCATATCCCCAGTTCTAATGCATCAGTCTTCATTTCTGATAAAGAAATAAATTTAAAGGATCGTCTCTAATATTTTTTCATTTTTATTTATAATTTTTTATCATTTCACTATTTCCTTCAAATTTACTAGAAAACTGAAAAAATTATTTAGCCATGTAGAAAGGGACAAGTAGTCAGTGGTAATGGGTGTTCAGAATGATGAATAATATTTCAAATGCAGAGAGTACTTAGATAAGAGAAGGGGAAAATATCCTATGCTTAGAGTACTAGTTGTATTAAATCTATTTTTTTCATTATGCCTTTATCTGTAATAGAAACACAGAGGAGATTAAATAGTCATTTAATACACATTTTTAATATTATGATAGTATCATTATTGTTGTAATATTATAATATTATATTTTATACACATTTTAAGATTATTATATTATCATTATTGTTGTAATATTATAATATTATATTGCTATTCTGATTTTAACATATGCATTTTGCTGCAACAGCAGCTGGCAGCCTTCATATGGCAAGATATAGATTTGCTTCACATTTTCATGGCTTTAAAAAGTTCACCCTTGCCAAGTATGCCAGGATTCTGGTCTGGAATTCTGCCCATCCATTCTGACAAACAAAGTTCCAACTTGTACCTGAAATATGGCTTTGATATAAATATGAATAGGTTTTGTTATTTTTCTGTAAGTGCAAAAAGAAAAAAATGAAGGGGGAAAAAAAAAAAAAAGAGAAAAAAAAAAAAAAAAAGAAAAAAAAGAAAAAGTAAAAAAAGACCAAGTCTAAACCTAGTTCCTAAGGATTTTTCAGTTTTAAAAATGATATATCCCTGCTCACCTTACAGGATGAGTACTCTCAGGAGATAATGGGAACTGTTCATCAGTGGAAGGCTATCATAAAAGACTGAAGTAAATTTTCACTGAATACTTTTTCCTATGTTTGGTTTAAGGAACAGGAATTCCCAAATGCCTAATTATACTTGAGATACAATCTCTGACCTTTATAATTGCAAATCATGTAACACTTGAGGTTTAACCTACTGATCATTAGTAGATGTCATACACAATTCTAACACATATAATGTGTGTTATTTGAAATTTGTTGAGACTGTAAAGTCAATCAAAATAAATGTATTAAAGAAAAGCATCCTCAAAAATTACTTAGGAATTTATCTTAAAATGACAAAATCTCATATATAATGTGTTGATATATTCTGACACACACAGAGAAAAAGCATCCAGAGTCCTTTGCAATTTGGTGTTCGTAAACATTAAATTCAGGCTACAATATATTGAGGCTTTTTAGTGTTTCCTTCCTTGTCAGACTGCAGACCATTTGTTAGAGGCCATGAAATGAGTCCATCAAAAAATGTTGAGTATTCTTTCTTATCAAAGGAAAAAAAAACCTTGCCAAGAAAAAAAGAGTCTAATTTTAGTAACAGTAAGCTGTCTCTAGATTTATTAAAAAATCCTGCAGTAGGTAATGAATTAGAAGTTCTCCATTCCACTTTCTTCTTTTAGTCATACATCAGTGTACATTTCAAGAAATTGAATTCTCTTGCCATTTAGTCTTTAAGGAAAGGGAGCTTTGGCTTACAAAACAATGCATAATATAAAATTTTTGACCATGCTAATCACTTATTGACCAAACAGCATTGTTTGAGACAATAGTAAATACTTGAAAGTAAAATTCAATATAACATATAGGATCATGAGAACAGAGATTAGGAGACATTGTCTGTGTGAGGACTAATGCTGATTAACACTTAATAAGGACTTGGAGTTTTGGTGCATGGACACATAACTTAGAGATTATTAAATTTCACTTACTGAATGTTTTATCTTATTATAGGTTTGCTAAGAAAGAAGAAGTATAATTCTTAAAATCAGTCAGGAGCACTCAAGATTGTAAATTCTGTACCTGCCATATGGAAAAAAAACCAAACCCAAAACAGAAAGAGACATCCTTTTTAAAAAGTACATGTAATTCTCCATACTTGCTTGAAAAATCAGTAATACAGGGGTTTTGTGTGCACAGGTCTTTCCCTGTTCCTCCAGATTCCTACCTCACTAAAACAATGCCACAGTCAGCTGCAGGCCCTCTTCTTTCTGACAGGAAAAAGACCAGTTTGATTTCCTACCTAAAGAAAACCACTGCTGGAATTCTTACCATAACAAAAGGGGCTAAAAAAAGAAAGCCAAGTGAATCTCCACAGCCAGATAGAGAGGATTTTTTTCTTCTCTAAGTTTGTTAACTTGCTTTTATGGCTGTTCTGCATAAGTAAACAGAGTATTGAGATAAAAACACATTCAATAAAAAGAAGAAAGGCAAGGTGCCAAGTTAGCAGGGATAACATGAGTATCACCCCTTGCAAATATGATGAATTAGGTTCCCTGTTCTGCCCTCACTGACTAGCAGAGTGGCAATAACCTGAGGGAATGACAGGCCCATCTCCTGTGAACCTCCAAAGAGACACCAGGGGAGAGAAGCCAGGCTTTAACTTAGATGGCTTCCATCAGAAGAACAGGGAGCAGTAGGCTGTAGGACACTTTTTAGGGTACAAAATCTCCAGGAAGGAGCTGCAGCGGCTCCAAGGACTCCAGAAGAAGAGGGCTGGAGGAAACAGAGAGGACAGACGTGTTACTTCAGTTCTGATGACCTGTCTAGGTCTTCCTAGCTGACAACTAAATAACAAAGAAATTTAGGCATTATCAAATCAAATCAAAACAATGTATATCATCTTGTGTGTAAATGACATATTTTCAGAATATAAACTTTTTCTCTCATCAATAAAAAACTTGTTTTCTTACTCTCTGTGGTAAATCTTCAATTTCTGCAAGCAAAAACACAGAGAGTCTGCTGCACCTGTGATGCTGGGGATAACTTAGACACTAACACATACCAGATTTATATTCAATGGGGGCAGAAACATTGCAACAGAGAAAACTGGATATTCTCTTTGAACAGATATGAGACCACTGCAAATTCAGTAAGTTTTAGCTGGTACTTTGCAAGACACCTGAGCAAGTATGATATATGCTCTTAAACAGATAGAAATTAAGCATTTTCCCTGACTGGTATCTGGAGCAGATACTTCTGACCTGGCAATGGCACTCAACAAGGGTCCATCAGGAGTCTTTTGTCCTGAATGTGTCAAGTACTGTTGCACTTGCCCCCATCATCCCTGCCCTATTTTTCAATCTTGTTCTTTATATAACTTAGTGATTTTTAGTTCTTTTTAATGGCCACCAATGAAGTAACTCACTAATATTTTTATTTGCACCATCCTCTGAGATGTCCTGGTTTGTGTGTATGTCTCATGTTACACTGCATACTGCTTCTAACATTTCTCAGTTTACACAGTTAATTTTAAAATTTAGGTTTTCCATCATTTTTTCCATGTACGTATACACTAGGGATACCATGGAGTATAGGTGAAGCAGATATATTAGTTTTAGACTACAGTAAGGCTAAGATAGAATCCATCAGTATAAGAGTATCTTGCTTCCACATTGATGCTTGGAACTTGGGACTTTTGTCTCCATACACCATAAATTATCTTTATCCACATGCATTTGACAAGTCATATGTCCAGAAATAACTACGTAGATTAAAAAAAGAAAAAAAAAAATTAAAACTGCAAAATATAAGCTGGTAAGTTATTTTACAACTAAATATTTATTTCCTTATTCATTAAGAGGGGAAGGAATATTTATTCAGTGTTGAGTTCTCTGCATGTCCAAGTACAGCCCACAACTTACATCCACTGTTAAATAAGTGTGATGATCAGCTCACTCACACAACCCCTCTCAGCTGTTTTCATGTTGTGATTTCCATCCATGAGGTGATATAACTCCCTATTTAAGTCACCTATGAATCGTCTCATGAAGGTTTATATTTGTACAATCACGATCACTAAGTATTAGTAGAAGCAAGGGTGAACTTAGAGTTTCTTAGCATGTCTTCAGAAGATAAAGTCATTTTAAAAACATGCTGCTGCAGCTAAAGATAGACCACCCACATCCTGCATTTTTCCTTGGCCATGCTTGCCTCCCAGCCCTCGCCTCCTAAAAAAAAAAAAAAAAAAAAAAAAAAATTTGTCAGCGTAAGGAAAGCAACAGGAACATACAGTCAGGGTACGAACTAACTGGGAAAGAACTAGGTGAACACTTCCATGCCTGCTCCAGAGCAGGACTATGGTAGTTCAGATTGCTCCAGGTTTTTATGTAAAGCTGTATGAAATTGAAGATAAGGAACTTTTAAGGGAGCATTTAATGATTTTAAACTTACTGCTCTTGTAAAATGCCTTCTCATTAATTTCCTTCAGTTTTCTGTTCGCAGTCAGAGCAGAGGGTCTCCTGGAGGGCCACCAGCCACTGCCACTCCCAGGGGCAGGGCAGCCAGAGGGCACTGGGCATCTCCCTGGGGATGGGGACAGGCAAAGGTCAGGCTGGGACAGGGGCTCACGAGCGCTCCTGGCTTAGGGGCCAGTGGTCAGGCAGGACAGAGCTGGGGAGCTGAAGACAGGTCCTGCTGTGGCATGGGAAGGGTGGCAGGGACAGCAAGAGCAAGCAGTGGGCTGGGTACACTCAAAATCAACAGCTTTATCTGCAGACAATGTTCAAAGGGTGAAACTGCAGCCTGTGCATTTCATGAGAGGGAGAAGCAGAGAAGCAGGAGCAAGTTAGAATTGAAACCTTCTGTGGGTCTCTTCACAATTCAACTTTCCACCAGTGAGGTCTTTATGAAGAAATGCATTCACACAATTTTTCTTGCTAGAATTAATTATGAAATTGTTAAACTGTTGTACAAATCTCATCAATACTCTTCAGTTTTTCTCCTTTAGGCATTAGGTATAAAGGAATAAAAATTTAGACAGATCTTGCTGCTTGTGGAAAGCTTGTGGAAGGTTACCAGTTTCTAGGCAGATACATCAGCAAAATCTTTCACAAGCACTTGTGGACAGCCCTTGTGCCAACTCCCCCTGTGAGCAAGCCATAAACTGGTGGCACTCGCAGCCTTTGGGCTTTGACTGGAGAGCTAAGTAACCTGGGTAGAACAAGATGTGTGACCATGCATCCTGGAGCCCACAGCCTCTCTGTGTGACTCAGACTACCCACTTCCCTCTTCCTTCTTTTCCACAACAGGAGGGAATGCCTTCTCTCTGGCTGCTCAGTCCTGCTGTGTTTGGAGATGCTGCCTGCTCAGGGCTGAACTGCCACCACCATCTATACAGAATATACTGCATAGGTTGATTTTAAAGTAATGTATGCATTTTTTTGAGTGGAGAGAATGTGAAAAAATTGGTTATAAGTATTGAAGGCAGGGGGAGAAATCTAGGGGCAGAGTTATGGTGTTGGGCAGGTTTTTCTTTTTTATCACTATTTGGATAGGAATGAAAAGAAGAAAACAGTGAGAAAAGATGCCCACCCAGAGGGAAGATGGAAAAGAGAAAGCAAAGAGCAAATAAAGTATTAGGCTATGAGTTTCTTCTCTGCTTTTTCTCACAGAAAGAGAGCCAGATGAGGTAATGTGAAAAGCAGCACCACCAACTAACCATAAAAGAAAAAGGTCTGGCTGTAGCTTGACCTGAAAATAATGATAGGTGATGTAGACAGAGTTTAAGACACAGAAACAGCAACATCCTGGAGGTCTAATGTGAATTATCACCATGGGGGGAATGACATAGGGGAACATATACAAATAAAGAGCATCAAGATTCTGTGGCTATGACAACTGTCTTGGAGTGTGTCCAACAGCCTCCTGGGGGCTCAGTAAACCTCATTAAACCTTGCTGTGCCTGGACAGTCCAAGCAGACTCCCAGGGGTTCCTTGAATATATAAGACATAGAGAAAAAACAGAAGCAATGGACAGCATATAAAATCAGAGTCAAAACAAAATATCAGCATCTCTCCTCTAGATATATTACTCTTATGAGACAACAGTGGGCTGGTGTCCCAGTCTAGTTAACATATACAAGCAGAGAGTGGAAGACACAAGTCAGATGCCTTTTCTGAATCAGACAAAGACAAATTACAGAATCAGAGTTGGTCTAGATAGCAGCATGGAGCTAGGCACTTCCTTATTAAGCACAGTAAAGGCTATTTCTCCTGTTAGAGTGGCTTCTCTACATCCTCTGTAAGGATTGTTTATATATTCTGTGAGTCAGGAACTCAGGCACTGGAATGTTCCTTTGGGTTTTATCTGACATATTCACTAGAAAATGTGGTGACTTCAATTAGGTGTTAGAACTGTCCAACTATTTATATGACAAGAATTGTTTTCCTTCACCATCCCAAAATTCTTAGCCGTAACACAAAATTACAGGTAACATTACTGGTGGTGGTATGTCTTTAGCTCTCTTCAAAGAACTCTCTTCAAATAATTGAATTAATGGCTTGGGGGAATTCTGTCATTTCCAAATTGCTGGATGAAATATATATTCAATTAGTTCATTTTTCTTTTACCTTTAGATTTCTTACAAGAGCCCCACACCTAAGATTTTATTTTCAGTTTTGTTTCATCAGAACTCAAACTAAATGAAACAAAACTTTACATCTCTATGCATAATAAACGGAGAATTTTGTTATATTTAGGGAAAAAAAAACCAAACCATGTGACAATTGGGCTTTAACTAAAAAACTGTGAATGTTTAAAAATAGCACAATGAATCAGAACAGAATGTTTGTTTTTAGAGCATTTGAAAGTTACAGCAGGATGTGCTGTTTAGAATGTGTGCAGGTGTGAATAATTAAAACCCCACCACGTTTATGTGTCTTTGATTACACAATCATTCTCAAGTGATTCTAATCAGCTACACTAAGAGGTGATGGGACTCTATAAATAGCATATAAAGCAAATTTTTGTAGCCTCTGTGTAGTTTGGATCCTTTCTGATCATGCACATTGCTGAACAATAATAAAACTTTAACAATAGTCTTCACACATTTTCAGAGCCTTTTTCCTCCCATTATATTACAGCCTTCAAAATAACCATCCTTTCAATGTTAAATAGTTGTAGAATAGTAGTTTCCTTCCTCCAAACTGATTCCAAACATACACTGACATTTTAAATATCTTAATGAAAATTTAATTTTAGCAAGCCAGCAGATATCTCTTATTTCAATAAGAAAAAAATACCCATATTGAGTGAAGTCTGCCTCCCTTTTCTACTGCTCTAAAAACAAAAGGAAGGAAAAAAAATAAACTTTTGACACAGTTTTGTATGTCTTTACCTTATCTAATCCAAAGAAAGATGTCTCATTAGCAAACTAAAGCTTCTTCATGAGCAGTGCACCACTGCTGCCATGCTATTGAACTCACAGACAATCAAGTTTTAGAGAGTTGTTTTTGTCTTCCCTTAGTCCACCTGGTCTTGATTCTCCTACTGCTTCTTTCATGAAGAAGTGACCTGCTGATCATAAAACTTGTGTGTTTCAAATGGGTATACACTTACCAGTTTGTAGAGGATATTTTCTGTCCACTCACCTCTCAGCTGTTTTTATTAATATACCAATATTTTGAGTGTCTCAATGAAATAAGGGATCCAATATCCCAACCACTTAATAAGTTCCTCATGCTCCAGTGAATTAAATAATCTCAAAAACACAAAGAATAAAATAGTTAGAAAAATAAAAGGAAAGAAGGAGATAAGACCAAAATTATAGGTCTTTTATGGATCAATAGAAATGGAATTTGGATCTCAAGATACCTATTCAGTGCCAGGTCCCATCAGTATTACAGTGTAAGCTCTCTACATTCAAGTCATTAGAAGTAAGACCTAAAGGTCAATAGTATTCTGATATAGATTTACCAGGTGGGAAATAATAAAACAGGAGAGGATCAACAGGGCAAATAAGTTCTCTAACTCACAAAAATCAGGAGTTAATCTGGTTGGTTTTGCATCTTAAATTCTTCTTTTTAATAAAGTGGTAACGGCAGGCTTTGGTAAACATTCAAAATATAACAAGACATTTCTATGGGAAAAAAAAATCAGGCGTCTTTAAGACTTGTAGATATTTTTCCAAACTAAAGAGTGGTCAGATTGCATAAAGTTATGAGGTTAAACATAAAGGTTTTGATTCATTCCCCCACAATCTGAAAGACAAAAAGCCTGTTACTCAAGCTTCACACTTTCAAGGAAGTTTTAATTACACGTGTGCAGAACTCAACCCTAGTTTAAATGTGAATATTGGTTTTTATTAGACATTTAGAAATTAATTTTGAAAAAGGGCGGGAAATTTAAAGACTCTAAGGAAGTGATAAAATTAAGTGTAATATAATCTGTTAATAAATGGATTTAATTCAAAACTATCAAAACTATCAAAGCTATCAAAACTATTTAAGCATGAATTTTTGTATTACTCATTTGATAAATCTGTGCTATACTGCTGCAACTTTGAGGCAGCTGCTTTCCATGTTTCACAATACTATATGAACGTCATAAATAGCATAATGATCTGTTTGTCTGTGAGTTGTGAAGATAATGAGTAAGTCCCATTTGCATTAGCTCCAATCCAATACAAGCATTAAAAAACTAATCTAAGCACCAGGACTTCAGTAAGACATCCATATGTCCAAATTGTGTGCATAAAACTTTTTGGATATTAAAGGGAGGAAGATACCTGATGAAGGAAATCTTTAAAGGCCACAATCAATTTGAGCCACACTTACAGTGTATCACATGTTAAGAGTTTTGAACACAGCTGTATGAATGAATTCCTGTCCCCTTGGTGTTAAATGACCATACCCTTCCTTCTTGAAAGGTTGTGCAGTTTTCTCAGCAGTCTCCCATGTCTCTTTTCCTGTCTTACTTACCCAGTTGAAAAAATAATTACTGTGAAGTCACAAGTGAAATACTGAACCCTGAAGTTCTTGCTCTGTCTTCATGTTCAGCTGGACACAAATCAGAGTTGTTTCACTCAAATTTATTTCCCTATTTTTGAACTCACTATAGTGATTATTATTTTTCATTCTTATAATACAGAAATTGTTTTTACATTATAGGTCTCAAGAGAACTTACAGATTCCATATAAGTCAGAATTGTGATGAAAGGAATATAGTGTTTACTTTGAAGTGACGTTCTGGATTTAGAAATTGTTGACAGTGAACTGTAAGTCTTTAATATTGAACAAAATTATCGAAATAAAAATAATTCTGGCTTTCATTAAAGAAAAAGAGTATTCTCTTTTTGGGTAATGAAAAGACAAGATATTAATAGAATGTCCACTTAAGACTGCTTTCACAGTATTATACCACAAGTATAATGTTCATTAAATATCTTAGTAGAAAATAAAATAAGATATATTCACATCAGTGGCAAAAAGTTGCATTTTGTATCAGAATGATAATTTTATACAACTGTTAGAAATAAAGTTTGTCTTTACATGTATTTCAGTAACACTGCTGTTTAAGTTAATCTTTTCTTAAGTTTGAAGTTTATATTGAGGTGTTTCCTTATCTTCTGCAAAATAAAAGAACATTACCTAACACTTCTATGAAAGTTCAGAAAAGATAATATTTGTTTCTTAGTTGTTTCATCAATTTTCAAATAACTAGTATAGAATTAGTTTATTAAATACATATATGTAAACAATATATGTTAAAAAATATAAAAATAGTAGAAATAATTGCAGTCACATCACAGGGTTTAAATAGAGAAGACTAAATTTCCCCATGAATGTATACCTTAAAGAAAAATTATCTTTGTCTACATTTTTTGCAATCTATTTCCTTTGAAATTTTACTGTATTATATAATTCCTGTTTAACCAGAAATAATTCAAAAACCAGAATATGTGTTGGAGAACCAAGAAGATTATTCCAATTAAAGGAAGTAGAGGAAAAAAATAAAATGGGGGTGTGCTGGTTTCACCTGGCATCATTTTTTTTCACAGTGGCTGGTATGGGGCAGTTCTGGATTTGTGCTGAACACAGGGTTGATAATAGAGAGATGTTTTTGTTATTGCTGAGCAGGGTTTACACAGAGCCAAGGGCTTTCCTGATTTTTGTTCTGCCAGGCTGGTGGGGAGGCTGGGGGAGATTGGGAGGAGACACAGCTGGGACAGGTGACCCCAGCAGAGCAAAGGAACATTCCAGACCATGGAACACCGTGCTCAGTACATAAAGTGGGTGAGGGGCAAGGAAGAAGGGCACATTTGGAGTGATGGGTTTGCATTCTCAAGTCACTGTTCTGTATGATGGGGCCCTGCTGTCCTGGGGATGACTGTACCCCCACCTGCCCATGGGTAGCAGCGAATTCATTCTTTGTTTTGCTTTGCTTGTGTGCATGGCTTTTTCTTTCCCTATTAACCTGTCTTCATCTCAAGTTGTGGGTATCTCTACCTTTTACCCTTCTGATTCTCTCAGGGCTCCTGCTGATGGCGGAGTGAGGCAACAGCTGCATGGAGCTTGGCTGCTGGCAGGGAGTGTGGAATCTTAAAAATAAATTTAATAGTTTGGTGGGGGTGGTTTTGCTATTTTTCTTAACATCTTCTGTTTCTGGGGAGGTTTTTAAATTGCTTTTTCACATGAGAAATAATTAATGATTTTCAAGCTGTTTTAGTCTAACTCTGTTAAGCTGACCTCTCTAGATCAGGAAACATTAGCTTAAGGAAAATGTTGTGATAACTTGGCTAAGTTTAGTCACTGTCCTTTCTATGGATGCCCAAGAAGTTTGCTCCTCTGCCCCTTGAAGTCACATTCAGATGTAGAATCAATTGAAACAGCATCTTCACACACTAATTTCAGAATTCAAATGCTACAATTATCTTGAAGTTTAATGGTTGCCCATATTTCCACAAATTATACTCATAAATTTCATAATATCCTTTATTTCTGTCAGTGAGCATGTACTGATATTACCCCAACTCCTGTAGATTCCATAATCACACTGTCTGAACATAACCCAACAGAGAATTAAAAAATGTTGGAGCACTAGTAATGAGTTGTCTAAATAAATACCTTCAGCTGCCACCCCAGAAGGATGTGGGATGTGTAAATTCCAAGCAGATGTCTTGAATAACCCAGAGTATGTAAAATAGCCTATGTTTGGGCAACTCATTCTGTCCTCACTAGTTTGAGAATGATACACACCATATCAGAAAGCAAACACCAAGACAGTATGTTTCCACCAGTTCTATTTTATCCAGTAGACTTTGGCTGAACAATTAAATTTTAAGACTATGAGGTTCCAGTATCTTTTGCTGCCTGGGGAAGTTGCACCCCAACATTTTCTACATATAATGACCATTCCACTGAGAAACAACTGTGGGGCTAGAAAGTCTCTCTATTGTTGCTATAGAAGATCCACCATATTTGTGTGAATGAAGTAAATATTTACTGGGAGAAAAAAAGAGAGAATTCAGAGATGGACCAGGTATCCATTTAACCATTCTTTATGCCAGTGAATATTTCATTAATTTGCAATTTTGTGACTCCAAAAGAAGAGACTGAAGTACACACAGTCATACACAGCTACAGTAGTCCAGCCCTGGAATGAGTTAAAGCTTTCCTGATTTGAAAACAGGTTCCCTCAGGGAGTATCAAACCAAAAGTGAGATGCTTACAAAAATGAAATTTTGGGAAAATAGGATTCCAGCATAAATCCTTTTCTGGGACTGTCTTTTGCCTAAGAAGATCTCACCTGGTTTGGATGTTATCTCCCTCTGCACAGTAATGGAGATTAATCAATCAGTGTTTCAGCAGGAGTTCTCATATAGCAAACACTATTGAGTTACACAAAAGTGTATGAAGGAAAAAGTCAACATGTTTTCTACCACCTGTCATCATTATCTTCTGTTACTTCTGATAGACTCTAAAGTAAATGCAAACACATTATATAATTTACAGTTACAACAGTAGATTATCTACATCGGCTATTTTACTTTTCTCTACATCTGGTACCCCTCATCACAGGCAATCCATGTGTGAGACAGGGTTTAACAGCTCATCTTTAGTAGGAAAGCATGCTGCTATCACAATAAGTTTTTCCTTATTGCATAATAAACTCACATGTGTACTCTTCATACAGTCTTTCACTTTGCAGAAAGCAAATTAAGCAGAGCTTGCAGCTGTTTTCATATTAAAAAAAAAAGAGTACCCTTAAGAGAAAAGGACAGTAAATAAAATCCAAATCTGATTTATGTAATCATTTTAATGTTACTATTTTTAAAGATGCCAGAAAGAACCATTCACATGACAACATGAAATGGTGCACACTGAAAGTACCCATCCTAAGATTACCAATGCATCTCTAACATACACATCCAAGCCAAAGTCAAATCTCTTGCTGGGACAGTTTACAGCAGGGTGGAATTTAGCTAATTTCATTCATCACAGTTTGATCAAATGGTTACTATACTGGGAACCCACTACCAAGGGCCAAATGAAACATTAAGATGATTCCCTCCTGTGGGCACAGCCACTCGTAAAGATACTGACAGCTCTGTGACCAGACCAGTTGTCATTGGTACACATGAGTGGTAGCCATGTCCTTTGCCATCCACTGGCAGATTTCCAGAGTCAGTGTGGGCCTTGCTACTTCTTTGTCATGCACAACCCTGGGTGATGCACAGGTTACATCTGCATTAACAAGCAGCTACCCAAAGGGTATTTGAGGAGAAACTGGTGCTAAGGATCCAGTGTGCACAACACATTACAGGAAATTTTACTTCTGTCTAGCTGACTTGGGCACTGAGCACTCAACTGGGCATGAAGTGTGGCTCCCAAAGTGAATAATCTATCTTAGTTTCAGCTGAAAGAAGTCTAAATTATGTGCCCAAGATATTCTTCTGTCAAAATGAAAGCAAGCACATCTTCTCAATCTAAACTGAAGTGCTACTCTACAGCTGCTCTGTCCCTGAGCAGAGCCATCTCTCCCATTCACATGCAGGGAAAGTGGCAACTCTACAGCTCCCCTTCTCTGCCCTGTTAATGCTAAGGAAGGTCCTAAGGCAGATCATTTTGCAGCATCTGACTTCATTCGTGCTTCTCATAGAAAAGGGCACTTTGTATGGGAAGGGATAGTTCTGGACTATTGAATCCAGTCCTGTAAAGGCTACTACATCACCAGCTACTTGCTAATGAATCAAATATAATTTATTAGTTAATTTTTGACCTGCATATTCCCCTCAGAAATCTGAGGTACAGGATAACTTAATTAATTTATTACCACCAGTGTCCATTAATGAAATCAGTCATGCTTCTGGTTCCCTCAATATCCCTCATTTCCCACACACCTATAAATACACATATGATATGCCATATCCTTCCTTCCTTCCTTCCTTCCTTCCTTCCTTCCTTCCTTCCTTCCTTCCTTCCTTCCTTCCTTCCTTCCTTCCTTCCTTCCTTCCTTCCTTCCTTCCTTCCTTCCTTCCTTCCTTCCTCTCCCTCCCTCCTTCCTTCCCTCTCCTCCTTCTTCCCTCCCTTCATCCCTCCCTCCCTCTCCTCCTCCCCTCCTTCCCTTTTCTATCTTTTCTATACTTTTGCTAACCAGATTAACATTTTGTACTTTGTGCTTATACACCTGACTTTTAGATAATCATAGTAGTTGTTTGCATTCATTGAGGTTAAATTTACTCTTCTTCATCATGGGTAACTTGCATGACAGAATCTTTTAAAATGTAGGCTCCATATTTTGCTTAAAATTTCCAAAAACTAACAGAAAATATTTAGACTGACATTATCTAGAATCCTTTTCACAGCTCTATGATACATGTTGCTCATAGTTGACCTGCAATCAATTATTGTGAAAAGTTCTTTCTCTTCCATAGTAAATTCCAACTGCTGATATTTTCAGAGTAACACTTAGATGGCTATTTTTTGCTCCTAAGAGTCCCCTGAAATTCCTACCAGTAAATTTCATTCATGAGCATTAGATAATTATTCGGTTTCTTTTGATACTCCATTACACCTTCGTTGTAGTAGTATCCCTGAATTTTAGGAATTTAGCAAATTTGAACAACAGATTGCTTCATTGATGTTAATATTTATCCTATTTTGATTCTTAAGAAGCTCTGACAGTAATTTAATGTTCCTAATCTCTCTGTCTATTTAAATTTTTCATTTTAGCTAGTTCTTTTTAATGCATTTTTCTGGTTTAGTTAAAGATTTATTTGTGTCTGCTGTGGAACTGATGTTTTACTAAAAGTCCAGAAGTATGGCATCTCCTGTTTTTTGATTTAGAAGAAAAGTTTATTAAAGAAAATTACCAGTTTATTTGCCAGTTACTAAGTCTACCAAGTGATGTTGCACCTTATTTCATCTGACTGAGATGATTCGTTACCATAATGCCCAGAGTAGAAAAAATAATCAGTACTTACATAGTACTGTGAATTGTTAAAATCATTAGAAATAGATATTCTGACACAGAAAAAGGATGGCAGATTTGAAAACAAGAGAAAAATTACCTAAAGGTAATGTAAGCCCTGATTATGAAACAATTGTTTTGGAGACCCAGAATCACGTTCAGTCTTTCATTCCACAGAGTATACCATTCAAAAATTTATTAACAAATTTGCACTTCATTAATTTTGTGGTAAGTTATAGAGTTGTGAGAGATAGGCATAAATTGTATAAGTGACTGGATATACTTTTGGTAAAAGATGTTTAACTCATATACTTTTATTCTGTCAGGATGAAGTGGGAAATAAAGCAGAAATCATTAGAATTTGTTGGACTTCATGAATACTTGCTAGTTGGCTTGAAAGCAATATCTGTCAAAACTTTCTTTTTCCCCATTTTGCTAGCAGGGTTTCTAACAGAGCCAGTACTGTGAAACTCTAACATTATCTTATTCCTTTCTCTCTAAAATTGTCTCTGAACAGGTATGAATATTTATATGACAGCAAGAACTGAAGTTTTTGTGTTTAAGAGTTGACTTTAAAAGCTTTATTCCTCTTAAGAGAAGATTCTCTTTAAAAAACTCATGCAGTTAAAATATCAATTTTATTATATTCTACTTTGCCATTCCAATGTGGTTTCTTTCTATGCATATTAACTGGGACTGTGACCACATAAGTTTTTAAGAATTCGCCTTCTACATTTCAGTCCAGCAAAATATTTTATGACGACGTGTTACAAATAATCATTGTTTCATTATTTCATAGCATAAGGCCACAAATTTGGGAAAGATCATTTCACACATGTGCCTTTCATCTTTGACTCTCTTTGGGATGCATTTTTTTCCTTCTGTTTTCCTTTTTCTTCCTAATAACGAATACTCTTAGAGTTTATTCAGTAGATTTATTGACTTCAGACACAAGTTTATTTTGCTGCACAGCTCTGAGAGAAGACTGACTCCATCTTCGCTATACTTTGTCATTAAAGTGTTAAAGATGAGCACTAGGACCCCTATTTAGCTGTCTCTTTTTTGGATTTAGCGAGACCAAGTGTTACAGTCCTGCCTTATAAATTTCATAAATATGTATGCAAAAGTCAGTGAAATGGCAAAAACCTCTTTTTCTAATGTTTGCTTATCTTATATATTCTGATACTTTTAAATCAATCAAAAAATAAATACATAAATAACAATCAGATATCAGGATGCTCAATTGTAATTATAGATTTTTTCTGAGAAATGTAAGGAAAGTATAAATTGTGTGGAAAAATTACAATCTAGTTAAATTTAATGGTGGTAATAAATCTTCCTAAGTTGTTCGTTTGTGATAATGAAGTAGTCTATTGGCTGCATCTGCAATTTTTCTTTTTAATTGCAGTATGACACAGTATCCCTACTTAACAATGAGCAACGAACTTGAAACTAGTCTAATAATCACTACCATCAAATCAAGTGTGGCCAACTGAGGCACTAACTTCATTCTCATCCCACACCATGCTAAATTCAGATGGAAAAGGGATGTGATGTCATTTTTTAAAACCTTGAAGTTTTCCAGAAAAAAAATTCTGGCAAACCTTTACACATCACCAGAGTGATAATGAAATGTGTTAAAAGTAATGTTCATTTCTCTTTTGATCTTTGAAGCAGAAGAGGTGACCAACTAAATGAATAGTTATAACACTTAGTGACTCCATGAAAAATGGAAAATACATACAATTTGAACTGTGCTGGATGGAAAACTGTATTTACGCTCTAGTAAGAGCATTTTCTTTTAATGTAAAAATCACAAACCTTTACATAATTGCTGTGAAAAATAACATCTGGCAAGTTTTTAAATATATGTCAGATTTATCATCATTTTTTTCTAAATGAGGAAAAGTCTGATAAGTAGTCAGCAGCAGGCAGAAGTGGACTCAAAGATAAAAATATATGTATTAAGCAACTGCAGTTGCATTCAGTGTTCAAAAATCTGTTTAACAGAATGTGTTCCACACTCAGTTGGAGTCAGATCACACCATGCAACACAATACCATGAGAGGAATAGACCATCAAGATTTGTTCTAGCAAATATACCTTTTTGCTGGAGGAGGAGCAGGAAAACAGAACAAAGTACCAAACTATTAATGCAAAATTTTTTTTTCTCTTCCTTAAAACCATAGATAAGGACAAATACTTAAACTGATGCTTGGAAAAATTGTTTAAATATTTCACTATCCTCATCTCATCTGTGTGCCTATCTATCATCCAGTTTAACATCTTAACATGATTAGTAACAAGAAGTTGCCATCAGTACATAGTGGAGAAAGTAGTTAGCTGCTTCTTAAACTGTCTCTATGATGCAAATGATGCTGTTGGACAGATATCTTTCTTTGATCCAGCTGGCTCAATATCTGATATTTCTCCTCAACACTTTGATAAAGGACATGAGTCTCTTGAAAACCTATCATCATTGCAGTACTATGAATACCAGCTCCATTATGTTTGAAAAAAAGAAAAAAAAAAAGTGGTATTAAGTTGTTTCAATATAAATTAGGGCTTATTCGTACAAGTTATGTAACTGACAGATCAATGAAGGCCAGAACTTTTCAGGAATGCATAGGCAGTTAAACAAAGTAACCTTTTCTACTGCCATAGACTGATCCAGAGGAAGACACCTCCTTTCAGATTGATTATATGACCTTTACTTGCCCTTTCCAATGAAGTTATTTATTTGCTAAAACTAATTTCACTAGTGGTTTCAACTAATCTGCTAGATTTCTAATTGGTGAAACAAAACAAGAGCAAGCACACTGAGATCATGCATCAGTTGGAAGACAGAAACCTCAGTAAAGTAATTCTAATAGCTGCACATCCCAAATCATGTTATGGAGAAAGATCTATGGTACAGATTTGTTAAGGTTTGTTGTTAGCAGAGCTAACCTTCAGCTGTTCTCTGAACTTTATTTCTTTAACCTTTCAGGTGTCCATGGAGAAACTCACAAGTACTTACAAAGGTGACAGATCAAGAAATTAATCTATTGGAATCTTGCTCTGGACCAGTGATATAATGTAGATGTGCCACAATTTCTGAACAAGCCCACTAGATATCTTGTGCTACTTTTACAAACATTTTCTTTTGGTCAAAAGTCAGTTCATCCTGTGAAGACAGACAGCTCTGTTTTCATTCAGACTTTCCATTTCCCAAAATTTTCTGGGGAAGATAAAGAAATGTCTAGGACATCTGTTTTAGGTAACTGTAAGCAATTTGGTCTAGTTCTGATGATATTCTGTGGCTCATTGTATGCAAAACTGGAAATCAGAGGATCTAAGACCTCTTCTGGCTTTAAAAATCTATTTTTAGAAGTCTACTATATTTATGAAGATCTATTTTAATATGATACAAAACTTTGTCTATGTTTTCCATAAATGTTCTTTATTTTGCATTCAGGCAGCAAGATCTTTGTAGTCAGCTTTTAGTAGCTGTTTGGACAGATACTTTTATGAGATTTCTAAATGTATTCAAGAGAAAAAGGGATGCCTTTCTAGAAAAATTGCATTCAACAAGACAGTTCTCTCTTTTCCCCTTGTAATGGTGTATTGTAAGCCATGAATGTTATAAATTTATTCTAGGAGCTAAGTAAGCATGATAGTCTCAAAAAAGAACAATGTTCTTTTGGAGAGATCATATGATCCTAAATTATAATTTGTAGAGGAAATAAGTGAATATTTGGGACCCCTTAGACTGTGTACTTGGGAATTGTTTTCCTATGTAAGTGTGTAGATGAAAAATGCCTATTAAAAAAAGCAACTTATTTCTTGTTAGATGTTAATTTCTTATTCAGTTTGAGCGACATTCCTTACATTTTCAGATAGATTTTAGGAAAAAAGTAGTTTTCAAAAAGAAAGAAAGAAGTAAAAAATTAACTCTCAGAAAAACAAAAGAAATCTTATGAAGATCTGGTTTTAGTTATATACAGAAGACAGTGTACATTTAAATTAGAGAGCATGTGTATAAATATTTTGCTTTTCACACTGGTGGTACCAGATACTCAGATTAAAAGGCTGCAAAGATTCAAGGCTATTAACTAAAACTCAGGACATAGAATGTATAAAAATATACTAAAACACAAATTAATGATAGCGAGTCATATGGTGAGTATCCAAGGGAAGCACAGAAAGAAGAGCAATCAGCTTTACTCCCTGAAAACATAGAAGCTTCTCAAATTTTTTTGATGTTAAGCATTTGCATCAAAATTCAAACAATCCTTTAATCAACAGAAGCAGCTTGTTCCTCAGTATTGTAATACCTTTCATTTTCTTTTACCTATTCATACATTTGTTAGCCAACCTGTGTTACTTCTCCCAGTTCTTTCTAAGACAATGGGAGAGAGGCAGCCATTTCCTCTGCTGATTTATTTCCTCTGTTTTAAACACCTGTTTTAGAGTAGGATCAAGTGGCCTCCAGAGGTACCTCTCTCTAATGACCTAGTTATACTGGAGAAGCAGTGTCCCCAACTTGCATACAGGAGTTGAGCAGCAGAGAAACCAAGGTCATACATAGAATAGGGATCTGGGCAGGATTCAATACGATATTTCTGAGTCCCACTGGAATCTTCCATATACTAGATCAGTAAAATACAAAATTCTTTCCTCCACTTATCTTTCTCTCTTTTTTTTGCACAATTACCCTATTTCTACATATGTAAAAAAAAAGGTTATTTGGGTGGTTGTGTGCCTTAAAATTCCCATCTTAGAATCTCCTTTTCCTGAAAGGAGGCAATTCTTCAAAAAAGAGTGAAAAGTACAGTCTTAGAACCTCAGGAAATATACTGTCTAATGACTTATGGATACAAATAAATGGGAAAAGAAATAAATGAATAATTAAACAACAACAACAAAAGCCATATCCAAAGGTGGCTTGGTTTAGTGAGAAATACATATGTAAAGGCATGGAAATATGTGTTTTAACTTTTTATGCAGACAGATTGAATACCCAAAAGGCACATACACACAAATTTTCTTCTCTAGTAGAAAGTTTAGCTCATCTGTCAGATTTTTAATCCATCTGTCACTGAAGAAACAACCAAAAAACTTTAGCCAAAACGATTCAGACATTTTAAACAACACGTGAAGTAAAAATATTGTGATTGCCTAGGTTAAAAATACCCTGGAAGATTTTTCTTGAGAATGTTTAGCATTTCTTACTTCAGGGTGTCAAGGTATGCATTCCTGACTGATGGGGAAGATTTCTGTGTCTGAGATGTGTCTTAACTGCTGCTAAAAGTCCATCAGTGTGGATGGGGAAAAGAAAAAGAAAGTTAGCAAAAGTTGCATAGGTACTCTGTTCTACAAAGAATAAATGAAAGAAGGGAAACTTCTCGACATTTCCACAGTACAGTATTTGATTTTGCCATATGTTCTCTAATATCTTGTCTTTCTATGTAGGATTGTGAGCATAGTGTGTGTGAGTGTGTGAGTGTGTGTGTGTGTGTGTGTGTGTGTGTGAGATTGTGCTGCATGTTTGACACTGGTATTTATTCAGTACTTTGCAAAAAAAAAAAAAAAAAAAAAAAAAAAAAAAAAAAAAAAATCAAGCTTTTTTTTTTCCCGTGTAAAGAAACAGGCACTTGAGTTGTTACTGATGTAAACCAAAATATATCCAGAAGCAGTAGTATTTTCCTAAAAGGAATATGTTATATTTTATTGAAGTTACCATTAACCAATTTCTTTATTCAGGGTATACTCCTAAGTTTGGGTTTTACTGTAAATATTGACAGGAGTGAATTTTTCCCTCATGCACACATATATTAACAGGAAGTGAAAGCCCTGCCAATGTTCTTGGTACACTCTTTGAAACAATTAAAATTCTTGTGAGTTTAAAAAATAGTGTTTGAAGAATGTAAAAACTTCACAGAAGGAAACTCAACATGTTGCATGCACATCTATGTCAAATCAAATGGTCTGTGAAGGCATTTTAGAGCTGTCTGTTTCATACTAAGGAACTGGGACATTTCAGAATAAATACAACTCTGGATGTGGCATCTTTATTCTTCCTTGGCCAGAAATCAGCATAACTCACAAGCCAGTCCTAAACCAGTTTCAGGTTTAGCAAAGAGAAGAAAAGGAACAAAAGAATCACTTAAATATAGAATATCCTCCAAAGACACTCTTTTATTCACTGCAACAGAGATCAATTAATAGAGAAGATCAAAAGGCTCTGTATTCAGTGTTAAGGCTGGCCTGTGTTTTAAAGAAGCTGTGCCTGTCATTTGCATTAAACAATGAGAAGAGATAAGCAAGTGGAGAAAAATGTACAGATAACTTCCCCCACCAAGAACTGGCTAAGAAAAGGACAGGAAAATCACTGCTGGTAAATCCTGGCATGCCATGCTTCTCTTCTGAAAGGACCAGGAGACCAACATCCAAAGGGCTGTTGCCATGTCCAGGATGTTGTGTGTCCTGACAGTTCAGTAGCCTCAATGATCCCTATTCACTGCAGTATCTGGAATGGTTTTATTTTATAATATCATCATTGCCACTAAGCCAGACAAGTTTCTTGTTTAATATTAGAACTACACCTGTCTCTCTACCTGTCTCTCTGGGTTGATGCACTGAAAGAGTTCAAATAAGAGTATGAACAGTGGATTAATATTTTGTTCCTCTGATTAACTGAATGGGGATTATTTATTCCAATCAATAAAACCTTGAATAAATTTAGCTGTTGTTTTGTACCAATGTTTTTTGTTTCTTATAACACAGTATTGAGTTTCCAGTAATACTCTTCTTTTAAGTACACTCTTCAGAAGTTTTTTCCTCCTATTGTATTTATCTATGTATCTGTTGTTGCCCTTTTAGAGCATAATAAAAGCTGGTTAATTTACAGCACTTGTCTATTTAAGAGATCTCAATCAGACTATTTGATCTAGATAAGATATTTGGTTCCTTATTAGCCAGAATATGTTATGAATATGTCTGGTTTTCAACATTTTATTTCAAAATAGCCACATGACAAGGGATCAGGGATATATGAAGATGAAGACTTCTGCTGAATTTCTATCATCCTAATATAAGATGGTTTTGCTGAAGTGCAGAATGATTGAGTTGCCACATTTTCTTTTGTTTAATTGCTAAGACAAACAATGAAATCTTTTATATGCAACATCTCTAAATATGCAAGCCTACAAAGCCTTCTTCTGTTTATAAATTGTTACTGCCTTATAATGAAAAAAAAAAAAATGAAAATGAGGAGGAGAGATGTCATTAAAAGATAATTGTTTTATCCTCAACTTAATCCCTTGAATATCAGGCTGCAATTTCCCTTCAGGAGATGAAATACTTTGAAATGGTACTGCTAATTTGAGCAGAATATCAGGACATTAATCAAACAGCTGTAGTGCTGTTTTGCTGGGTAGACATGACAAAGTTTTAAGGAATTAAGCTGGCAACTTAAATTTCTAAGGCATATAGAAACACAAATAATCCAGTGGATAGTTAAAAGTCTACACAAACTGAGGCATGGGAACATTATATTTACATGTGTGTTTAATTCCAGGCTTATCTTATTTGTGGACAATTAAAGCAGTTTTGTTTTTAGTTACTATGCTGAAAACAAAATAGCTATATTCTCTATATTGTAATTCAACTGTCAAATAGAACTGACCTAGCAGGTATATAACAATTAGCAAAAAGGTCATCTTTGAATGTGTTTTCCTATTGCAGGTAATCAAAACAGGGTATGGCAGAATTTTGTTGGAAACTAACAGTAGAGCAAATATGGAACAGGATCACTGGGATGGGATGATGTGAGTAGTCCTAATGAAATACCACTAAAGTGACTAACCATTGAGAAGGGAAAACAGACTCACGGGATCTAGGGCTTCACTCATGGTAAAGCTTGATTTTCTGGCTCAGTAGCTGCCAGCCACATGGGTGGTGTTACATCTACCTGATACAGTGACTTGAAACACACTGCTTCACTCTGCTCTTCCTCTCTACTCCTTTTGAATTGTCAGGGTTATAAAGGCTGCTGTTCCATGCTGCATTAATTCGCACTTTGTGCTTTTCTTAAAATGCAACATTACATTTACATTCCCATATTAATATTTGTGGATTTGAGAAGACAGCAACATTCTTTAAAGTACTCTTTTTCTTGACATATTGTTATATACTCAGCTTCAGACTAATTACATACTTTTGCATATAAGTGAGCTGGGAGCAAATTAAAAAGCTCAGTATAAATAATTATCTGCCTCATAAGACCCCATGCTAACTCAGAGATCTGGGCTCTGATGTAAAGAGGCAGGAAAAAAATCACAGCTGTTAAATTCATCAAGATCTTCTTGGGGGGATTATACTTAGATTATCACAGAAAGTCTGAGTTTGGAAGGGACCTATGGATGTCATCCAGTCCATCTTTCCTGCACAGACCAGGGTCAGCTAGAGCAGGTTGCTCAGCAATGTGACCAATTGGGTTTTGAGTGCCTCCAAGGATGAAGAATCTACAACTTCTCAGGAATTCCTATTAATTATCATCCTCAATCTGTGATATTATCATGTTTGTCAATCAGTACAAGTTTGATGAGGTCAAGAAACCAGAATTACTCCTCTGTAAACGACAGAAGTAAATTGACTCAAACATGTCTGCAATTTAAACTTAAGTCATATTTAAACTTAAAGCTTGGAAAAGGTTTAGAAAATTCACTCTTTTTTTTTTTTTTTTCAATCTTTCTCATCCATTTCATAGTTTAAGGCAGTACCAGGAAAAGAATTACAAGCTCTATCAACTGGCACATTCCTAGCCAAGCAACAGAGTACCAAAAGCAAATAATGTCCTCAATATTACTAAAAGTCTAGTCAATTCATTTGAGAACTCCAGTTCGGTTTGTTAAGCTGGGCAGCTCAGATATGGTTCATATTTGCATATCTGAGCTAGAAGATTTAATTTTTGCAAGCTGTTTTCACTATTTGTTTGTCTTAGTTAATGATTTTTTTGTTTTGTATTTAACCTTTGAACACAAGTTTTCTTCTTTATTAGTAATTTTAATAATATTTACAATAAATTGTTAGCAATGTCTTTCAAAATTAATCATATTATCTAGTTATACAAATCTTATTTCTGTAATAAGCAATGGTCAGGGTCAGCTGCTGATGAATGAGATAGAATTTAGTTGAGGAAAAAATCAGGCTGCAGTTTTTCATGAAAGCAGCACTTGCACCTGAATGGTTACAATAGTTACTATTCCACATGTTCAAATCAAAGAATTCTCTCAAAGAAAAGCAAATTAGCAAGAAATGTTCTTGGAATTTACAGAATGACAATTACTTCAGTGAACTTTTGGTCTGTTTGCCATTTCTTAAGAGGAGACTATAAGCTCCATACTAGGGTTTCCCAACTAAACCTTCCAAGCTTCCCATCTGTAGCTCTGAGAATCAGGCCAGCATGAATCACACAGAACCAATTACTGCAAAGTGTTGCCATGCCAGCAGTGGCATTCACTTTTCTTTACTATTTTCACTAACCTTATTTCCCCTGTGAGCAAAATAGCTGCTGCTGTTTGCTCAGACTTGGCGGCCGTGGTAGGACTAGCTGTCAGACAGCCTGAGCTCCTCTTGCTAATTTCAAGCTCTGCTGAGCAGTGCTGTGGTGGCAAGACTATTGCTCAGTGCTTAGGAGCAGCCCTAGCAGGACATGGGGGGAAAAATATAAGGGAATATATAGATTTTGCTTATTAGGGAAAAAAATGTTGGAGCTTTTCATGGAAGAATTCAGTGAGTAACACTTTAAGCACAAGTCACTAGAAGACACTGAACAGTATCAGCTGACCACAAATGCTGACCTACAGTATGGATTAAATTATGATGATTTGCAATGTTAAGACTGAATGAGAATAGTTTGGCCTACTGAAATCGTTAATTCTATATTATCAAAGTAGAACATATCTGAGAAGCATTGGTACAGAAATATAAATTTAAAAAATAGCGAAACTGGCATAGTGATGTAGAATATACCTGCCACAGACTACTGACCATGATCAAAACCACATTATTGCCTTTTTATTGCTTTTATTTTTCATTTTTATAAGGGACATAAATTATATGTGGCATTGTTGTCCACAGAGAAAATGCACAGACATCCTAAGTAGGCCCACTTCCAGGCCATTAGCAAGTACTGCCATTGAGGAAAACTATTTCCTAGAAGGATATTGAATTCCATAAGGGGAAATGTCAAGCCATGACCCTGGGGAGAAATAAGCCCATGCAACAATAAATGCTGAGGAGCTGAGCAGCTGAAAAGCATCTTTGCAGAAAAGGGAGAATCTGGTTGGGCAGCCAGTTGAACATGAGCCAGTGTGCCCCCACAGCAAAGTAGGACACAAGCATCTCTAGTTCCATTTGGTGATCAGAGACATTGTGGAGTCTTGATCCTTGGTAATATTAAAAACCTACTTGACAAAGTACAGGAAACTTCCTGGTGGGCTCTGTGGATCCCTGGTCTCCAGAGGCCCCTTTTCACCTCAAATGTTCTAGGATCCTGTGATTTTATAAAAGGCCAAAAATATTTAGCAAACAAGATCTGACTAGATAGAAAGGAATGTCCTGAACTTCCAGAGCAATCTGGTGAAGTGATGAAGAGAACAATAACAGGACATAGATTATGTAGATAGACAGATGTGTCTGTGATGACTACAGTGAGAGTACGCTGACTCAATAGAGCAAAGAACATCATGGTCTAGAGAGTGGAAATAATGGTCATATATGGCTTATATGGCTTACATTTGTAGCATAACCTGGGACAGGAGAATAGAGATTCTGGAGCCAAACTTAAATGAACATGTGAGAAGACCAAGGCTGATCAAAGTCATACAGTCTGGACAGATTGAGTTTCTTTACATCTGTAGACAGTTGTGTGAGGGAAATGTAATCAAACTCAATAGAAACTGGAAAAAAATCTCATCAAGTAGGTGGACATGAAGTAAGGCTGTTTTATGAAACTGTGTGTTCAGTTGTGCTACATCTAACTGAAAACAGAATCATGATGCTGAAACTTAGATGTTTATGGGGAATTTTTACACTAAGCACCGTGAGGAAGTTCAGAGCTGCACAAGAGCACAGATCCCACTGAAATATTTTTTTTAAGTAAAGAGGAATGAGAATCTTATAAAACAAAAAGGAATTTAAAAGTCAAGTTTATTTTCTAAAAAAAAATCTCTTTTTCAGGATGTCAAATGTGAGGAGATAACCATCCCAAAAAGAAATGAACACATTCATTATGAACACGTAAGTGTTTGAAGTGTAAAGCATAAAATTGGTGAATTTGTTTGCCTGATTTTTAATGAGGGCAATAACTTATGAAGACTTTGAAATTGGGGAAAGAAAGCTGATCTTGTGAACATGTCATGTCAGCCTGCAAATTACTTAAGCTGGCCAGACAAAGATTTTTCTAGAGCAAATAGAGTAATAAACCACAATTTAAAAACTAATAATTATTAAAATAATGCTTAAACAGAATTAGAATGATGGCTAAAACTCACATATTAATTTTCAGCCTTCAGTCATTAACTGGGAATAAGAAAGACCCAAAAAGCTGCAAGAGCAATAAACACTGTATTGTGGGAAGCTTTATTTGTTTCTAGCAAGACTGAGATAAGTATCTGAATATGTGGTATCAGATAAAGCTTCAGATGATAGAAGCTACTTTATTAGACTCCAGCTTCTTGACACAGTTACTCAGAAAGACCACTCTTGATGGAAACCAATAATTCTAGTGAGAGGCAGGTTGGACTTATTTCAGAATATAAGTCTGAAAGAGCCCTTCTAAGGGCAATACAATCTAGTTCAAAACTACAGCAGGAGAGAAACATACACACAAAATAACCCCCTGCAGAGATGTTCATTTTTAAAGAGAGAAATTATACAGTACCAGAACATTTAAATTAATCTAAAAGAATCTGCCAAAGAACAAATCTTAAGATAGTACAGAATTTTCCTCAAGACACCATATTGAAGGTAAAAAGTAACTATAAAATCAGTCTGGCTAAAGAAAAGAAACAGTAGAGAATAGCAATAGCTAAACAGAAAAATAAAATGGATAACAGCAGTAATGAGTTATCTTTCAGAAAATGAGCATTGTGTCCAGATAAGGTGAATGGAAAATAAATAAGCTTTGTCAAATTAATTCTGAGACTTTAATAAGCCAAAATAATTACTTTGAAGAACAAATTGCCAAAGGCATAAAGATATTAATTAGATGTTTTCAAACATGTTAGAAGCAAAATACTTGACACAAAGTCTACAGGATCAATAGACACTTAATATAGCAAACGGAGGGTAGTTAATATAGTGATTTACATCACTTTCCACTACAGAAAAACTTAGGAAGAGTTCCATGTGAGAGCTCTTCCTTATAGGAATATCTTGGAGCAGCTGTCTCAAATTACATTGTTAGCTGAATGTAAGAACAAATAAATAAAATAAATAAAACTTCTTGCTAAAGTCAGGTACTTTCGAATTCTAAGCATTGAAGGAACTCAGAATTAAAATTTCTGTAAGTAATAACTGTGTTATATAAACTAACAAATTAGCTGGAGAATCAGAGGAATAAATGGATAAAATTACAGCAACTTTGAAGAAGTGCTTCAAGGCCAGCCAAACTATTACAGACTATTACATAGGAGAAACAGGTTAATTGTCTAAAATTATAATAAGAATAGAATATTTAGTTAAATTAGAATATTTAGTTAAATAAACTAAGAAAGAATCAATACAGATTTTATAGAGGAAAACTATGTTTCACAAACCCATTTGAGTTCTCTGAATGAATGTACAGAAGTGCAGGGTGATGATACATTGCTTCAACACATTAGACTTCCAAAAGTCTTTGATAAGAAAGTATTGAGAGAAAAAGAGTTTGCTGATTATGCATAGTTATGCAGCATGGTAAAAATGAAATGTGATTGCAGAGAGATGCAGGGAGATCTCACAGTACAATAAAATAACTATTATCATGTAAAAGTCCATGAGTAAAGTAATTTTAGGTATTGATGCATAATCATGTGTTCTAAGTCAGCTGTTATAGAATCATAGAATTATTTATGTTTTAAAAGACCTTTAAGATCATTGAGCCCAACTGTTAACCCTGCACTGCAAGACCATGTTAAACTATGTCCCCAAGTGCCACATCTACACATCTTTTATGTATCTCCAGGGATGGTGACTTAATCACTTCCCTGGGCAACCTGTTCTAAAGCTTGAAAAGCCTTCAGTGACTAAATATTTCCTTTATAATTTAACAAAATCCCCTCTGATGCCATTTAAGGCTGTCCCCACACTTGTGCTATCATTGGTTTGTTGGGACAAGTGACAACCCCCAAGTGGCTAAAAGCTCTTTTCAAGCAGTTATGGAGAGCAATAATTTCTCCCTGAGCCTCCTTTTCTCCAAGCTAAGCTACCCCAGCTTCCTCAACCACTTCTGATAAAACTTGTGCTCCAGATGTTTCACCAGCTCTGTTGCCCTTTTTATACTCTGTTCAACCAGGCTTGTCTTATTTCCCACTGGTTCATATTCTGGCATGTGTGGACAGCCTGACCCTAGCCTGTAAAATTTCATTCTCAAAGAATGCTCTGCATTCTGGGAATCCTTTGCTTTTCTGGACTGCCTCCCAAGGGATTTCCTCAACCAGTGTCCCTCACTGGCCAAAGTCTGCATTCTGGAAGTTCCCTTTCTTAGGTCTTCAAGAATTTAGAACTAGATCATTTCATAATGCCCCAGACAGCCTCTAATCGTCACATCACCCACAAGCCCTCCTCTGTTTGCAAACAACATGGCTATTATCACTCTGACAGGAGAGCTTGGAGTCACTGTGGATAGATCTGTAAAGCTATCAAGCTCACTTCTTAGTGACTTGTTGCACTGAAGATGCATTACATCTTGAAAATCATTGGAAAAGGATAAAGCAAGAAAATAGAAAATAACATGGTGTGTCTGGAAAGCTCTAGAGAGGTTTGAAGCCTGTATGGAAATTTCAAAAGGGATAGTACTTGGAAGGCCTAAAAAAAGGGCAGACATAGATCATCAAGAGAAGGTTAAGTTTCAGAGAAGGGTAGGTTTCACATTTGAATGCCCAAAGAATATTACATATAAAGCAAATGTATTTTTTTAATATATAAACTTACCTTTACAAACTCAAGATCTCAGATTTTTCTACAAGAAAGAGATAAACCCATGCAAACAAATAGAACTTCTTTTCTCCAGGACCAGGACTGCTCTTTGACCAAAGTTCAGAACAAAAAAATTTCCAACATGTCTAGCCAGGAAACATACGATTTGCTTTGAGTAAGATGTAGGATCTCTGTCACTAGAGCTTATGCACTATTAGTCTAAAATCCAATTAATATATTGTTATTAATGTGCAAAGAGTAGAAATTGAGAAAGATAATATCTTTTTAAAAACCATAAAAAGTTGAAAATCCCATTAAGTCTTCTGTAGACAAACAGAATATTTAGAGTCGTGTACAGAAACACACAGAGGCAATTTAAACCTTATACAGATTTTAATTTGAAGAAGAAAGATATAAACAATTTGGAAATCAATCATTACAATTTCTACATCAGCCACAAGCCTGATGATACATTTGACAGAAAAGGATAGATTCAATGACTGCTTAAAGATCCCTGACTGCTCTGTGGCTTGAAATTCAGCAGAACATTTTCCACCTCCTGGAACATTTTCTATATTTGTCATGATCAAATGTGAAAAGTATTCAGGAAGCACTATAAAATCATTAGATGATTTTGGTAGAAGGGCTGAAGTGGATCTGTTGACATTCAATCTTCTTTGAGTAAAACACCTATATGAAGCCCTATACAAAAAATGTGTATAGCCAGAAATACATGACTCCTCTTACCTCAAAGAATCCTTTAATGAACAGTTTCTTACCTGTTTGAAATCAAAAAGGCCCTCCTTAGAACTGCAAATACATAAAATAAGAAGCTTCTTAAATCATATACATTTGAGTTTCCCTTATTAAGAACTGAATGCTTGAACAAGATTCATCTGCACCTGTTTAGACTTCCAAAACTTAGACAAATTTCAGGTAAGTCACAACATTTTACTTACCATTAAAGGAGAGAAATGGACACCTCCATAGAGCAATTCAGCTTCTCACTTTCTCTTATTTTAAAATCCAGTTTTGGAATGTAATGAATAGGTGTCTGGAGGTGCCTGTTTCTCTTCATTGAGCATGACCTTTAAGTTATTACACCTACATGGCTAACTTTTAGATGTCTAAATTTATGGAGAATCCCATCTTTATTACTTTTTCTTTTCCCTTAGGAAATTTTTTTTTGCCATTGTGTATCATTCAAATAAAGCAAATTATTTTTTAAAAAACTTTTGAAAATAAAATGCATTTCTCATAAACTTCAGCCAAGAAAGTTTTAGTTTAATGTCAGACTTCTCCAAAATACTACATCCAGGTGGAAATATGAGTTTATTATTGGAAGAAATTTTGCAACCTTAACTTATAGAGTTTGACTATAATACACGTATAAGAACAAATTATGTTTTGTTACCAAGACAACAAAAGTAAAAAGCAAGGAAACTAATGGAAGCAATTTACAGCTCTGTGGGATAGCCAGAGATACAATACACTGCATTTTTTTAGGGGAAAAACCAACACAATCCATGAAACTTTTTTCTATTGCAAGAATAGACACACCACATGACAATAAAGAAAATCACAATTCCAATAACCCACAGTAAGGTTTATTTAAGGATCCAGCAGATGAGTACATGGAAACATATATATTTCAATCTAGGATTTCCATCTCTTTCATTCCTACCTACGCCATCCCAATACTAGGGGGATGAAAATGCTGTTTTGTTATTGTTAATATTTTATATTGCAGCAGAATCTATGTTCCTTTATTCTTTCTTATTCCAAAGAGTTTAATATTGTTTTCAGAAACATTTAAAAATTATGATGGGATAGTGTGATCCAATATTTTTATTGCACAGCTATGCTGAATTGTACTATATAACCTGTAGGCCCAGGACACACACACACAAAAAGAATCCCCAGCCAAATGAAAAACAAACCAAAAAATCCCCTCCTGCCTCTAAAAAAAGATTAAACACTTTTGTAAGAAACCAAATCATAACCTCTGATTTTAGTACAGCTCAGTAATTACACAAAAAAGAATAATAGGTTTAGTGGGAGAGTCTGTCTTCCAATAGTTTCCATAGTCACAATCTCATTCAAAAAGATAGACAAAAAACAAAGCTACTGCTTGAAAATTTTCTTTTAAAATATTGCAGCAACACCTCAAACATTGACCTTAAACAATCTTGCTTGGGTCAAAAGGCACTACCCAGAGTAGTGCAATAGAATCTATGACTGAAAATTTTGGGCCTTTCTGACTCTGGCTTCCTAAAATACAACGTATAAAAAACAGCAGCAGTACCACACATTTTCCAGGACTGACAATATGCTTGCTGGGTCATGTGAAAAAGAAGTAGATTATGAAAACATAGTAAAGTTGCTGTATGACTCTGGTGTTAATAAATGGGGTCTCAAATATTTTTGGATTTTTGGAGGGATTGGGGTTTGACTTTTACTTTACACCTCCAGTGACTTTAGATCTCATTGCCATTTTGTGGCTGAGAACTAAGTGATAACTTAGCCCATATGAAGATAATGTCTACAGCTCACTTATGAAATCTCTGAATATGAATTCACTTGAACTAAACCTGCTTAAATCTTAGAAGTAATAAGATAGCAAAGAGATGAAAAATTCCAGCACTGTTTCCATCCCACGGAGTTCAGAATTCCATTACTCTTAGCATATAATTAACTCTACTGTATTATATTCTAAATAGCATGCTAAAAGAACAGCATTCATATATTACTATAAACAGAATGAGAACAATGACATGTCATATGTTCACTAAAACATCAACAGAAACTGAGCTACAGAGGAAAATGAGGATGTAGGCAAAATCCATAGTCTTATATCTAGGGAGTGATTTCAACTATAAATAAAATTGCAAACTGGAAATTAATACAGGAACCTGAAAAATTATGGAGATTTTAAAATCACTGATAATAATCTGTAATCACAGATCATAGTAGGAAGCAGCAGGAGAAGCAAAGAATGCAAAAATGTTTTTTTTATTAAGAATAATTTGTCACTGGAGCTATGCAAGTCCTAGGCCTCAAAAAGCAAGAAACCAAACAACAGCATGGGAATGTGACATCCTAATGTGATATTCACCTCAGTTAATTTAGCTGTCTAAAATCTAGACAGGGTTCCTGCTACTGCTTGTTGAAAATGTAGGCTACTCAGAGGGCTGATCTCCCTCTATTATTATACTAAGTGATTTACCCAAATGTTCATCTATCTTTCCAACTGCATATGGAGGAAACCTGGAAAACCTTGTTGAACTACACTTCTGCTTTTAATATTTATATCAGTTAATCCAAAACAAAATTTAAAAAATAATGGCAAACAATATTATTTTTTAAATATTTTGCCTTCATCTGTAAACAAAATAAAGTCCAAAAGATTAAGTATCTGAGACAATTCTAGTAAGACAAATGTGAATCCACACTGCAACTCTAAATTAACTCCACAATGAAACCAAAGGGACAATATTTGCCAAAACAATTAAAAATCAGTCACAGACTGTAGTTCCAACCTTTAAGGGGACCAGGAACAACTTGCATTAGACCAGGTTGCTCAAAGCCCCATCCAGCCTGGCCTTGCACACTTCCAAGGATGGAGTATCCACATCTTCTATGGATAACACGTTCATGTGCCCTCACAGGAAAGAATTTCTTCCTACTGTCTAATCTAAACCTACTCTCAGTCTGAAGCCATTCCCCTTTGTTCTGTCATTTCATGTACTTGTAAATAGTCTCTCTCTCCATCTTTTTTGTAGTCTCCCATCAGGTAGTAGTAGCAGTGCCCTGTTTTAGTCTCAGTCAGGACCTTGCTCCTCAGAAAAAATGTGAAGGCATATTTTATAAATAGACACTGCAATAAAAGAGGCATTATGTACCCAGCAAATAATGATAGCCAGAAAGGCTGGGAAGGCTGGCTATTGAAACTTCATTTGTCACTAATGCTGAGCAATAGAGAGTGATGGAAAGGCTGTATTTCTATTAGCTAACATAATCAAGCTAGTTAGAGGAAAGTGAAAATGGTTTCAGGAAATATTTTCCCTCATTTATACAAATTCCAAATCACATATTTGTGCTTGTAGGTCATGGTCTGTAAAATCCATAGAAAGAATAAACATTCAGACCTAATGCGCTTATTAAAGAGTGCCACAATTTTCCTGTATCTTCTGGGTTTGTGGCAGAGGGGATAAGAGGTGGGGTTTTATTTTTGTTTCATTTTTGTTTGGTTTTTTTGGTGAAAGCAATGTTTTGAAAATGTAATTTTTTTTTCTTTTAATTCAGGTAATACTAAACACAGCAGGTCCTGAAAACTGTAGTAAATCCTTGTCCAATCTGTGCCATTCACTCCAGGTCTGAACTTACCTTTCCCTGATTGGGAAGATGATTTCTCCCTATGAGAGATTTTGAGGAATTTCTTCTGTCATACAATGATTCTTACTCCTGTACTGCCAAAATTTCTGGTGAATGTCTCATGTACCACTAACACTTCATCAGAATGGCCAGTCGTGAACCAGATCACCTGAGTCATGTGCAGTGTGGCATCAGTGCAGGTACACACCTTTCATTCACAGCTCATGCATGCCCAGGTGGTTTTGCATGTGGCAATGCTATCCACCTCACAGCCCAGAAGTCTGAACAGTGGAAAAGGTTTCAGGATGCAAACGTCCTCCAAGAAGCAAGAAGAATAGCATGAAAACCTAGCTTGCTTTCTTTCATAAATATGACTGTTGGAAGGCACTGCTTAAAAAGGCATAGTCTGACAGCCAGAGACTAAGCTAAAAGTAATTTTATTTTCAAATACGAATAATTGACAGAAGCTTCTCTTGTTCAATATTGAGGGCCTCTCTCTTGTTATGCTGCATCCTGCCAGACTGTGAACAGGCATACACTTGGGGTATGTCCCAGAAAACCCTGCCACAGCTGAAAAAGTGCTGTACCATATTTCCAGTTATAAAGTCTGAGATTTAAAGTCACCAGATCACCAGTAAATCATGGGAATCTCAATACTGTATATCTAATCTATTCTCATATGTGAAACTTCATCCAAAATATATTAAAGTCATTAAGAATCTCTCATGTGACTCCAACAAGGCTTGAATCAAATCAAACCTCCAAAAGCAAATACGTTAACTTTGTTACCATTTTCTTGCTTTTAGAGTAGGAAAGTGGAATACTGATCTTAACCGTATATTCTGACATCCAATCATGTAGTGTTTACTCAAAATAAAATTCCACTGAAAATTGTGGATTTTATTTCTGCCTCTTGAGGGTAAGATAACAGGTCTAGTGACAAGCCAGCAAAACTCTGCAACTCTCTAGTAAGCTTATTAAAAAATACAAAGTCCTAATTAAGAATGGTATGGGCTCCTCTGTGAAATCTACTGTGAGCAGTGAAAAGGACAATAGTGTCTTTCCACAGGCTCAGTCTATGACACAAAGCATCTGACTAATGATCTCATTTCTTTTAAATGTGTACACCAGATATTCAGCTAAGGTATGCTGATCTACATCCTTTCCTTCAACAAACCTTTATCAACTTGTATTGATTGAAATCTGGCTTTTTTGGTTTTGTTTTTGTTATGTCAACATAATTTGTCTAATCAGGCACACAGTTCCACTCAGTCAGTAAAATCTAAAATCCCTCTGCTCCTTTGTGAGTGTTTCTATAAACAAACAGTATCAGCAAGGAAAATGTTCTGGTGTCGAATTGTTTTTCCTAGATGTATGAACTATAAAAAAGCCCAAAATAATAGATACAGAATTGTCACGTGCTTGTTTTTCCTAAGGAATGCACCTCATTGAAATATTAGAAATCATATTAAGTGCTGACTGCAGAAAAATCAGGAATTACTAGCTTTTGTAGAGAAGATGTTTTGTGGGTTTATCCTTGTTTTCTTTGATATCTTCCTTCTGGTTTCCTTTCCTTGGTTTGCCTTACTTTGTCTAATTAGATCAAGGCAATGCACTGATTGATGAGCTTCTCACTGAATACATCTACATGAAAGAATAACTTTGAAATTCTTCAGTCTTTAAACATGTTCACTATATTCAATTTAGACCATGGGTTTCAATGACAAATTGAATCACACTAGTGAGCTGAAGGCAATTTAGAAAATATCATTATTTTTTTTTATTATTTTTCTTGTTACAGAATTCAACTTAACTCAAAATATTAATTATTGCCCTGATGGTAAAAAAACCTGAAATCTTATTCTGGGTACAATAAATACCACTTGATACACTTATCTGTGTGTGCTTATACATCCTTCTATCCATAACAATCATCTTATTTGCCCAGCTAAATACATTTAGATACTGATTGTTTGGGTTTTTTTCCCTGAAGACCATATTATATTTTCTATTTAATGGCAATTTCACTTCTTTTATACTAAGTTATTTTTCTGTAAAATTCAAACAAATGAAGGGAAAATTATGACAGTAAAAGGAATATTTTTACATTTCCATTTATGTTAGACAAATATACAAACTCTCACATTGAAATGGCAATATTTTCAGGTTAGTTATTTTTCCCTTAGAAAAAGAACTGTTCATGATTTTTCTATACACACTTTAGTCAATATGGCAAATTAATATGGTTTTGAAGCTCACTTACACTGTTGTATATAAGAGATGGACCCAATAAAATGTATAGCACTATCCTGTTGTGAGATTTGATGCATTCAAAGTTTACAAAAATGTTCTCCTGGAAAGATTTGCCAGCAAAATTTATTGATTTTTGCCATTATGACCAAAGAAAAGGCAGTAATGACAGGTTTAGGGACAGTTGTGCATTATCCTGTTTGTATTTTACCAGACCTCTCTGCTTTGTAGTCTCTGAGTGTTAGTGCCCTGTGAAGGATAGTGGCCTTAGGCATGTTTTGAGATTTGATTGATATCTATGCAAGTAGAGAACATGGAAGCAAAAAAGCTATCTATTTTACACATTGTTTAAAAGCTTTTTATCAAGAAACAGTATTTGAGTTGTTTCTTTTTGTTCCAGTTAAAACATGCTGCTTTCCAAAATTCATGCAGTTGTTTACACTGTGCTATATTATTGTACAGTTCAGAATTAAAACATGGCAGTAGAAGAAAAAATAAGTTTTTAAGTGAAAATGTAGCCTGAAGTATTCGAAGGTCTGAAGAAAAAGGGATTTTTCTGTCTTTTTTTTTAAATATGAAAAAGAAATTAATTTTTTCCTCTGATAGGCTACTGAAACAGATTGAATGTATGTCAGAGCATCTGTCACTGCTCTTTATAATAAACAGAAAAGTGCTGTTAGTCACTTATTGCTAAGATGCTTTTAATTTCAATAATGCTCATACTTCTTTCAGAAATATGTTTGTTTGTGTTTTACTGCAAAAATATTGTGATCTGTTTTCTAAGTCAGACATTTTAATGCCATATTTAATCATTATATAATTATGGCTTCTTTCTGTATATAAATAGGTGTTAAAAAAAGGATTCATCTCACCTCTACTGTTGATCACAGTTAGTTCAGTAAAAGGCTCTCTCACTTGTTAAAGGGGAAGAACAAATATATACATAATATGTCAGAGACATATAATATTATCATACTATTACAATATAATAATATATTAATATTATAATATTAAATATATAGTGTAGGATGGAATTTAATTGTAGAATAATATTAGAAAGCATGAAACATTTCCCAAAAAGCCAAGTCTCATTCTTAATGAAGTCAGCTGAAAGTATCGATTTGATTTATATATCTTTGACTGATTGCAATTCTCTAGAGGCTCAGTGTCAGGACTTCTCATACCAGGAGCTCCTTCCAAGGTTACTTTAGTCGAGGAAAAGGACAGGAGAATTTTTAGGAAAATGAGGACAGGTAGAATGCACTGCTGAATCAGGGATTATTAATTTACAGTTGGATGACATGTCATGACATTTGGAAAAATACACGTTAATCTAAACCAGTCTACAAAGCCTGATGTATTTAAAAAAGAGTGATGTTTGCAGAATTGTGTAAGATTTGGTCAAAACAAAACCCTGAAAAACTGTGTACTCTCTACACCAGAAAACTCAGGAATTTGAATGGCATTACAATAATGATGATTAGGTTTGCAATTCTTTTACATATATTTCATGCAGTTACAAATTTACAATAATAGGCAAACTTGTTCCCTAAATTTTGATATGCACAGCTAAACAGAGTATTAATGTGCTGGCTGCTATCAAGTCGTTCATTTTCATTTGAAATCCCACAATGCTTATTATTTTTTTAAGTGACAAGCAAAGTAACAGCAAAATCTGAAGTTTACAAAATTATTTTACTTAATCCAAACTAGAGGATTAAGTAAAATGTTAGAGAGAAGTAAACAAATGGTGAGATGATGTTCAGAATAAGTAAGTGCATAATACATGAAGAAAATCTTAAACTGCTTGCTTACCTCTATCTCAAAAAAGGAACCATTAGTCATTGCAGTAATTGAGAGATATTTGCTTAATTTTCAACTGCAGTCAGAAAGCAAACAAAACATTAAGCTGAATAAGTGAGATGATGAATAGCATAGAGTTTCAAAGTTTTGTATAAATCAATATCTTGGCATCATCTGGAACACTACACATATTCACTACAGAGTGGTGCTAGGAGATAGATTATTACAAGATCCCAGACTTTATCTATTATTCCAGCTTCTAGCAGACTTTGAAAGATCAAAAATTTCTGTGCAGAGATGAAGGGAACAGGGAAGGATGTTTATCAACTCCAAAATAAGGCAGATGGGGATAAATGTGAATGCTACCTAAAAATCCTATTTCCTGTGCCTAGAAGGTCCATTTTTTCCTTGGTTGCTTACCTCATAAAGACTATAGGGAACAGGGAGGCCTGGAGAGAATAACCAAGATCAAGGAAGACAACAATTTGAAAAGAGCTTTAAAAGACTGGGTTTTTTTACAAAAAACATTCATAGAAAGAGTTATGATGTAAGCACATCAAATAATGAATGGCCTACAGAGGATACATCTGTTTTTCTGGTCTGATACCACAATTAAAAAGACAGCATAATGGTAGTGAAAGAATCAGGGATTTTAAAAAACAGTAGGAGAAAATAATTTCTTGCAGGATGTGTAATTAAACTGTGAGATTCATTTCCAGCATCTTAAGAATACTAATAAGGAAATTGAGAAAGACTGCTTAAATACTTTGTCTCAAGATGTAAGCTGGACACTTACTATGGGAGATCACTTTAGTGGAATGGTATGTGATTTATGGGAATATTTAGTTACTGCATCCTCAGCATAAGAGTCGAGTGTGAGGCAGTAGAAGGGAGAGAAGGAAAAAATTAAACATCCAGGTATACAACTTCCAAGGTGCAAGAGATAACAGAAAGAATACCAGAGGTCAGGACTCAGGTTCCTGATTGGTAGTCTGATGACAGAATTGCACAGAGTTGAGGAAGGTCAAACTGAACTTCCCAACTGATAAGAAAGGGCATACAAATTATTCTTAGTCTTATAGGAAAAAGCAGATTTATTGTGTGATAGCTGAGCTGTCATGTGGGTTTACATAAAATTTACTGTGGAACACTTAAAAGAAGAACCAAAGACATCCAGTTCTGTTTATATTAGTAAACTTCACCTTTTTTTGAAGGCTCTGGTACTGGTGATTGTGTCAGGCACAAGACCACATGGTCCTCAGTTCTGACAAAACAGGCTAATTTATTTTTAAATATCTCCTGTGCGAAAAAAACCTCTTTCTAACTACCAAAATTTATGTGAACAGAGAAAAAATATGTTATTATGTAAGAAATATTCACACTAAGCAAGAAACTATGTTGTCTCAATTTTGCGCTTTGTAATAAATAAAAAGAACATAAGAATAGTTTGTGCTTAATATTTGTACCATCCTTACCTATAAACATCCCAGTTCCATTTCACTGTGACAATCAGCCTGTAACAAAGAAGATTATATTTACTGTGGTAAATACCACGCACAAGGATCATATTTCATGCAATTTATTTTTCAAATTGAATGTTATGTAGGTAGCAGTTTTCATGGTCATAAAATTGAGTTAACTTAAGAGAGACCTATAAAAATTAGATTGTGTATATCAAATACAGTGGTGAAATGTCACACTAAAATCCACTGCAGCAACATAGCAGTAACTATGTATTCAGAACATTGGTTCAATTCACTCTGGAATAAACACCGGAGCATACAAAAACCTGCAACTTCTATTCAACACAGCAACAATTTATCAGAAATTTTAAAAAAAAAATTAACATTTTATTTTTTTGTACTGTATGACACATTTCTGCAATACTATATTCCAGTTCAGCTAAGCATTTGGGAAAATGAACATTTATTTCTGTGTTTTTAGACACATTCTTAATTGAAATATTGATGGAAAATCAAAGAGCAGAGTGCTGTCAGGACTATATAAGCAGTGCTTTTTAAACAGTCAGAGGTAAATTTTCAGAGAAAGATTTCCATATCACAGAATCACAGAATATGCTGAGTTGAAAGGGACCCACAAGATCCATTAAGTCCAGCTCCTGGCTCTGCACAGAACCATCCCTGAGTCACACCATGAGCCTGAGAGCCTTGTCCTACCACTTCTTGAGCTCTGTCAGACTTCCCTGGGGAGCCTGTTCCAGAACCCAACCACGCTGTGGGTGAAGATTTTTCTCATATACAAATGAAACTTCCTCTGACAAAATTTCAGGACATTCCCTCAGGTCCTGTCACTGGTCACCAAAGAGAGGTTGAGAGGCTGCCCCAGCTCAGAGCAGAGCAGAACAATCCCCTCCCTTGCCCAGCTGTGATGCTGTCCCTGATGCTCCCCAGGACACCACTGGCCCTCCTGGCTGCCAGGGCACTGCTGGCTCATATTCAACTTGCCACTGGCCAGGACCCCCAGGGTCCTTTCTGTGGTGTAAGCGAAAATCAGTGGGATAAATCCTCTGACTGGAGTGCCCTGTTGGACAGGTACAGGTTCTTCAGGACAGGTAAGAAGGCCAGAAGAGGCAGAGGGGTGACACTGTATGTAACACAAGGTTTAGAATATATGGAGCTCTCAACTGACAGTGGCACAGTTGAGAACCTCTGGATAAAAATTAAGGGACAAACAAATAGTGTGGATATCATTGTGGGAGTCTGCCACAGACCTCCTAACCTGAATGACAGTGATGATGATGACGATGATGATGAATTATTCTTTGAGGAACTAAGGGACACTTCCAAGTCAATTGCCCTTTTCCTTATGAGGGGCTTCAATAAACTGGGAGTATCACACAAGTTTAAAATCTCTGTTGACAGGAGGAAAAGTGCCAGCAAAACCTCAACTCTGGACATGAGGAGACTTGACTTCATGTTGTTCAGGGAATTAGTAAGGTCACTAGGGAAAACGTTTTTGCACATGCTGGAGTCCATCAGCTCAGGAGCTGAAAATTCCCAAACATTGGAAGTCAAACAGGAAAGGCAGAAGGCCAGCTTGGCTGAACAGGAATCTTCTCTTGGAAGTAAGGCAAAAAAGGAGTTGTGTGCCCAGTGGAAGCAAAGTCAGGTGACATGTGAAGAACACAGAGATGCTGATAGCCACTGTAGGAGAAAATTTATGTGGCCAAAGCTCAACTGGACACAAAGCTAGCCAGAAATGTGGGGGACTATAAAGTCTACTCAGGTTTTATCATAATATGAAGAAATCAAAGATAATTTCTGAGGCTTACAAAATCAGGAAAAACACACTTTTTTAAGTAAAAAGGAAAAAAATCAATGTTGTAGGTTAGCCTTGGTTAAGGGCCAGAAGCCTGCCTTATCATTCTCTCACTCCTGCTCCTCAACAGGAAAAGGTGGAGAAAATAACATGAGAAAGTTTATGGCTGGAGGTAATGAGAGGGAAATCACTTACCAGTTGCTATCATAGGGAAGACAGACTTAGTTTGGGGAAAGTTAATTTATTGACAAGTAAAATAGATTTGAGTGGAGAGAAATAAAGTCAAACATTGGAACAAAACTTTTCCCTCTGCCAAGTGCAACTTAATTCCCTCATTCTTGCTTTGGCTCACACTCAGCCTCTGAGCAGTGCAGAGGGACAGCAGTGATTCAGCCCATAGCAGCTCCTTTCAGCCTCTCCCTCCCTTTAAACTCTTCCCCTGCTCCCATGTGTACTGTCTGTGGGATATACTTCCTCTGGGAATTTGCCAGCTCCAGCATGCTCGTCACCAGGCTGCACTATGGTTATCTGATTCACTGTGGTCCTTCCCAGAGGCTCCATGGAAAACTCTGCTCTGGTGCCCAGAATATCTTGTACCCTGCTTCCCTCACTTTGGTGTCCATAGTTCTGTTTCTCACTTTTTCCCCCTCCTCCTCTGCCTTCTCATTATACACTACCCTTTCTTAAAGTTGCTTTTCCAGAGGCTCCACCACCTGGGTCTCAGTGCTAGAACTCAGGTTTTAAATAGCCAGAGATGTTTCTTTAGGACTGTGATGCATGATAAGAAAGGGAACTACATTCCTCAAATCATTAGGAAAAGACACTGTGGAATGTATAAATGTGCCAAACACTGCATATTGAAAATAAGCTTAAAATCAGCAAGTGCATGGAATTGCAAATGTTACTATTAAAAAATAAATTATTACAGTCATCATTTATGAATTTTTGCATACAAGATCAGAAACAGTAATTCTTTAGGATTCAATATGCAGCCACAGTAATCATTGTTCTGACAGCTAAATGAGGGTATTACATAAATGACTGCTGAAACTCAGCATCTTTATAAACAGGAATATTCCTTAGATATATGAAAATCTGAAAGTGTCCTTGACCCCTTCTTTCCCCTCTGCTCTTTCACTTTGTACTTTCACATTCTCTGGGATATGGAAAGATTTCCCCTATTCATCCAAATTTCAAACTGAATGGAACTTTTATAAAACAAAACAAAATCTTTATTTCAGGCCTCAAAGCAGTCTTTATAAACTCCTCATATTTTTAAAATGAAATCTGGAAAACTCACCTAGATTAGAAATAATTATCTTTTCTACAAAATAATGATTAAAGGAGAAGTAAAAACTAAACAGTTACTTTTTAAATCCCATTTCCCTTTCAGAGACAGACTAGAATTTACAATTCCAAAATACTACGATTTAAGCCAATAAGAAGAAGGAGAACGCTTTTGGTGCCTTTGCTATTCATTCTTTTATTTCCTACTTCTAAACCAGCCCTTTTTCTCCCATCTTGCATCTTGATTATAAACATTGCTAATTCTGCCTTATCATCATTTCCCATCTCCCAGTTTCCCAGTTTCAGTGATAATAGTTTAACATTTATTTTAAACAGAAACAACCTATGTCCTTAGAAGCATTTTAAAATACAGAAAACCAGGTTTCATAAAAAAACTTTTAATTTACTTTGACAGTCTGTGACAGAAGGAAAGTATTATTGGAAACAGTATATTCAGAGGTGTCTGCCAATAAAACACCATGGAAAAAATCTTAAAGGATATCCAGGCCAACGATTTCACACAGCACAGTGACAAGTTAAATATGCCAGACGTGGCCTTACTGCATAAAGGTATCCAACTCTGATATACACCAGAAATATAACACAAAACTCCTGAAGTCTACAAAGATCTCAGTAACCACAGGCAAGCAGGGTTTCTTAAATGGCAGGGAGGGCATTGTAATCAGGTGCAGAAGACATCTGGTAACATCATTGCTGTCAATATAGCAGCCATGTGATTACTCTGTAAGCAGTGGACATACACTAGGGTAGATTCACTACTGAGAAAAAATGAGATTTTCTTTTGTGGAGCACATCAGGGACATGGAGTGGAGTTGGTTGTGTAATTGCTGCATCTAACAGTCTTTGAAGATACTTTGGGTGGAATAATAGAAAAATCAAAATTATGATAACAGCAACCGCAACAATAAGAGGAACTTTATAGCATGTTTTTATTTTTATCTCAAATAAATTTATTCTCTGGAAACAATAGCACTTACACAACATAGGACTGGAAATAGCCTCTTGCATCATATTGTTGTTATTAGCTGTTTTAATTCCTTCTAGAAACACATTTACTTTTTTACCACCACTGTCACGTCAAAAGATTATCCTGATTGCTTTATAACATAGGAATTTCTTCTAAATTCCAGTCTAAGCTTACTCATGGTGAGCACATACATCCTGTTTCTCTCTAATCTTTTAGTAACACCTGAAACGTTATGCTCAGGGATAACCATTACTTTCTTTGTGGCCATATGACATACATAATTATTAAACTTCAGTTTTCATCATATTGGATCTCAGAGATGTTCTTTGACTAATAAAAATGGACAGATCTTTTTCTTCCTCTGTCATTTTCATCTACCTGCACAAGTTTATCGCGGATTTTTCTATTAACTCTTGAGCAGATGACCTTGAACATGCTTTCTTTATTGTATTACTTCCAATTTCTCTTTGTTAAAGCTTGAAAGTAGTCAATTTTTCCTGTATAAAATTTTGATCATCCCCTGTGTTGAAATGCCTTTATATCAGCACTAGATTTCAATGTCTCATTACACCTACTTCTATCAAGGGCATCTAGTAACATTGTTTTCAAGATTCAGATATTTTCTGAGTTTAACAAATCCATGTTACTGAGGAGACATTTAGGCCTCAGTATGTTTTTTCTAAATCCTATCAGAATTAAGAAATGGTCCTGATTCAGCACGTTTTGAGTTTTTTCAACAAACCTAATTGCTTCATAGTAATAGAAGGCAAATGGTACCTTGGCCTGTGTAAGAAAAGAGAAGTGATTCTTCCTCTGGTCACACCTTAAGTCCTGTGTCTTCACTGCAAGGACAGAGGTGCTGCAGAGAGTCCAGGGCTGGTGAAGGGTCTGGGAAAATAAGTCACAGTGGAGTGGCTGAGGTGTTTAGCCTGGAAAACCAAGTGGGGACTGGTCTTTTCTGCCATTTCTCAAGTGGAAGGGAAAGAGGAAGTGGCCTTAAATAGCATCAGGGGAGGTTCCAATTAGATATTAGAGAAGTTTTCTTCTCTGAAAGAGTGACTAGGCATTGGAATACATTTCACAGGATGTTGGTGATTACCATCTCTGGAACTGTTTAAAAGGCATCTGCATGTAGCACTTGGTGGTATGGTTTGGGGGTGATTATGTCCTGCTGGGTTGATGGGTAGACTAGATGATCTTGAAGGTGTCTTCCAACCTTGATGATTCTTTGATTCTTGATAACACTTTTCAGAAACAACTCTCATGTTTGAAAGGCAACCCTAGGATTCAGCTACAGTAGTGTAACTTGCCACAAATACCAAAGTATAGTTTAAATAATTCCCCTGGTTCAAACTGTCGATCACATTTGACTTATTTACAGCCAGAGAGGAAAAAGGCTGCTGATAATTCTAATTTGTAACTACTTGGATTCTTTATCACTAAGATATTTTTTAAACATGCTTAATGTTTCAACCATTTTGTCTGGAGACCAAAAACTACTAGATAATTATCTTGTTTTATTCAAGTCCTGTTACTGTTTAGGACTTACATATTCTGCTGAATTAGGTCTTTTGGCTTAGCAGGTCTATGAGGGTTTTTTATTCTTCTGTTGTTCCACACAAAAAATAATCCCTGCTTGAATTGTCCAGTCAGCACAAGTGGCTTGAACAAATACCAAAACATGTTTAGTACTGTGGAAATGCATTATACCATATATATTACAAAATTATTCCAAAATGTAGCTTTTTTCTCTCAGCAAATAGAGTCTATAAAGCAAACTGCACTCAAAAACCCTGAGGCAGATCAATTTTTTGTCTCTAAAATTGTTTTGTTATTTTATTTCCTTACTGGAAGTGAGGAAGAATTTCTCGTTGATGCTGTTTTCTGATGTATGATTAATTATATACCATGATAAAGAGACAAAATTATTGTCTAGAGAACAATAATATGTCAAAAATTTAGCAATAAAGCAGTAAAAGTAAGAGAGAATCTGTAACAGAAATTTTATTGTGAAGTATTGTGATTATAGAAAAGATAAAAGATTTGGATGACAAATGACAAGTTCAGCCAGTGCAATAAGCACAAATCTCAGTAAACTTCTATGCAAAATCTATGAAAAAGAAATGAAGTACCATACAACAATGGGACCAGGGTTGTTTTGACAAGTGCTGCAATTTGAGCCATCCCTGGACATGAGGCATCTAATATTTCTACGTTATGAAAAGAAGGAATTTTCAGTATTCATTAAAGGAATGGGAGGAATCTCCTTACTAGGAGATTCTGAGAACTAATCAAGTACAATTCCAAGTGTAGGTATCATTCAGAGTGGTAATTCAATGAATATATTTAATAGTAGTAAATGGATTCATTTGCTAAGTCCAGCTGGCACAAAACTGTCATGTCTCTGTGAGTAACTCCTTTTCTCCAGAGTAGGGTGACTGCATGAAACTGCTTAATGGGAATGACTCCTAGAATGTTCTGATTTTTCAGTAACAATTTAGAATAGATTTGACATGATCTATTCTAGCAGTTTATTATTATGAGCAATCACATTTCAGTGCAATTGAACATTTCAAAGCACTATTTATTTTAAGATATGTAGATTAAGAATTTAAAAATATACTCTAGGTCAATTAAGGCTAGTGTCCAACACTACAGAAAGTGACAGAGAAGCTATAGAAAGAAACAGAACAGATAGGGGGGAAATTTCTGTAGGTTTATTCCCCATCAGTAGGGATGGGTTGTTTAAAAGCTGATAGGGACTGATCTTCAAAACCTGCTTTGATTCTTGAAGAAAACCTCAGGAAAATTGGTCTCAATAAATGAATCCAATTTATATGAGGCATTGCACATGAAGGAAGTGCAAAGAGACAAAAAAAAACTCCATAATGGTATTCTTTTTGATATTTTCCAAACAAATTACTTCTAGGACATTCCTGTAAAGAAGTGCAGCAAGAGACCTACTTTAATAAATCTGGTACTTTTCACTGACTAAAAAACAAGGGGAAGGCATGCAAAGAGTGAATGAAAAATCAAACCAACCAATCTCCTTGGAACCAATTGGAATTTTATTTTACATTATTTGCATATTTACAATATGAAATGGGATAGATAGATAGATAGAAAGATATATCCAAAGTATCAAGAATCAAGTCCATAGTAATAAGAGAAAAAAATAAATTAAGGCAGTAACTGGTCATTGCTCCACAAGGGGGGACACTTGGTAAAAAACAAGCGGGCTAAGTATATTTTAGGACACATTTTCCCAAGTGAAAATAACTCAATTAGTGCAAATAATAAATTAAAATATATATATAAATAAATAACAAATGATGAGCTCTTCAAAGAGAAAATGAAAAATAATATACTGTATTTAGTTTTTTCAGATTGTTTGAGTTTCATGATTTTTACATTGGGTTAATATGCAGATAGCTTTAAAAATCTCTGAAAAAGACATCACTTGAGAATTTGTGGAGAATGGCAAAAGGACGAAAATATCAGAAAGCGGAAAAATTTTATGCTGATCTTCAACACATCAAAGGAGAATATTTCAAGGATTATAGATTAGTGCTCCAAAAGATCTCCAAAACCAATAACCAAATAACCAGTTTGTAAATACAGAGAAGATAACAAGCAACACATATTATATATTATACATATATATATATATATAGCAGACCAAACTGTGTTAAGCTAAGTACACTTCTTACTATAACTAACTAAATGCTCTTGAGGGTAGGAAAGAAGTTTTATGGCTATATATCCGTCTTGAGTATAGGATGGATTTTCACATTGATTAATATGACAATACTGTAAGCAAGACAGAGAAAAAATGTCCTTGAATAAGTATAAGATACTCCAGAGGCATGATGCATTAATACAAGATGAGGAAAGTACTATAGAAAATGCTACACTATAATTTATTTAAAAGTTACGTGTTATTTAGTCTAAGAAAAAGGAGGAAGGACAAAACTATTGAAGTACAAAAGAAGCTACTGAAAGTGAAGAAGCTGTCTTTTTCCTTTTGCCATAGTGGGTATGAGAACTGGAAAACTGCAGCACAAAATGTTAATGGAAACTTGGAGAAACTCTACACTGTTTTGGAACAGAAAGCCAGACCCGTGGACAGCAGAGGAAGCAGGGCCATCACTGCCACTGGTGGGCTTTAGAAACAGAGAAGAAGGTCTGTCTGGGATGGAATAGGAGCTGTTCATATGACTTGAGGAAGGAGCTAGATAAAATCAAACTTAACACTTGACACTTCAATTGTCCTATGGTCACTCCCTCAGGGAGTGCCTGCTGTTCACACAACACAATCCTGAATGTTCTTGGATAGGTAGGTTCAGTTTTGAGCATCTCTCTAGAGCAAACAGATACAGCAGCCTCAAAGATAAGACAGAAGAATTTGTAAGCTGCCATAGGAGTGATGAACATTACTACCGTGAAGCCCACAAAATCCCACTGCAAAGGTCACAAAAGACTGAAAATCAAGAAGAACTTATTTGTGAAGCAGTACACCTAATTTCAGGCTTTGGAATGCCCTTATTGATTTGACTCTGTAAAATGCAGGTGATTATGTTTCCTTATTTCTTGAGAATTTGTGTTTGGAATAATGAACTTATTTTTTAAAAGTAGCATGAAAAACAGATTTGATTTGAAAACATACCTTAAACAAAAAACCTAAAGAAAAAAGGCTGCCAAAATAGCAAGAAAATCTATATTTCTGCTACTTTGTCATCATTATTGGTTTTGTCTGTTCTTGCAAAAACTGACAAACCAATAAAATCCTAACATTTTCCACCAGCTAAAAAGAATTTTAATGCTGTCAAGCATTGGCAAAAAAGTAATTTCTGGATACCTTTACACATTTATAAAGAAACAAACCCACTTTACATTGACTTTGCAGTCATACATCTAAAATGAATATAAACCCCCTGGGTAACAGATGATCAGAAGGTAAAAAAAGAAAAAATAGTAATTCAATTATCTGAATTGTAGGTGGTATTCTATCTTGAGTGATGTAGAGACTACACGACCAGACAAGTTTGGAAACATAGAGGATCCCTTCTGCATTTCCCAGACCTCCTGTGATAGTCTTTAGGGTCTGGCTTCCTTCTAGTCTGATTCAGTTACCCAGTCTCTCCAGGAGTGAGTCTGAGTGTGAATACCAGACAAGTAGTTTATACTACCCACAATTTATATATATACATACATATACAAAAGCCTGGCCACAGACCACAGCAGACACACAGAGCGCTCACACAAACACCAAGAACATCTATGCTCTCATTCTCCCTGCTTTGACTGAGCAGGATGGAGCTCTGATGGTGCAAAAGTGTTTATGTATGTAAAAAGTGTTGCATCCAGCAGCTGGGCTCAGACTTTCATTCTGCCCAGCAGCTGTTCTTTGATCCCAGTATCTCCAGTTACTAGCTTCTGGTATACAAGCCCTAAGGCTTCAGTCCCACTCCAGTGTCTTGTAAAGACTCCCTCACTCATGCACATACATGCACTGACCCCACAGCCAACTTACCTGTGCTCTTGACCCTCTTTCCCACCCAGAGGTATCCCTTTGAAGCCCACACATCCCATCTGTCACGGTGTGACTTGGGTTTTGCCAATTTTAATATGTTTAATATTTTTTAGAGATAAGATTTAGGAGTAAAGACAACGCAGACTTAAAAAGGTAGAATAAGAAATTTATTAATAACACAAAAAAATTCAGAATAAGATTTCTAGATTATTCCCTCCTCCCTTCATTTCACATTCCTTAACAACACCATACAGAAAACACTTCAGTCAGTTATCCACCCAAATAATCATTTTGTTCACTTAAGTGAGAAAAGTCCCTTTTTTGGTTATGGCTTAGGGGGTATCTTCACCTTCACAATCCACATCCGCCCGGGAAAAAATTGCAGATTATGACTTTCCTCCCATTTCTGTCACAGTCCTTCCAGAGCTGTGCAATGGGTTATGTTACACACTTGGGGTATTACTTTTAAAGGCAGGCTGCCGAGAAACAAAATTCTCTTCATCTCCTTCCCTATCAAATGTCTCTGTTCATATGCCAGTCCCAGAACAGAGAGAGCTCCATTTCCCCTAGGCAAAAAGTCTTCTACTCAAGCATCCAAACCTCCCCAAGTACATTTCACAGTTTAAAGGAATTTTAGTGTAGTCACAATCCCCTTAGCCCACAAAAAAGGTTTTCAGCTACTTATCAGTTTGCATCTTTTCAATCTCTTCCCACCAGGAACTTTATCTTCATTCTGCTGACTTCTGTGGACTCCATGCTTTATTCCCTCTCATTCAGGAGAGCTTAGGAAATCAAAAAATCTTATTCAGGCATTAAGAAGTAAAAATTGTATCCAGATCATGAAGAAACTACACGGGCAGCTGGACGCCTCTTCTGCCACATGAAAAGGTGTGGAGAGGCAAGCCGAGCCGAGCCGGCGGGGCGGGAGCCATGCAGTCGGTGCCGGAGCCATGTGGCCGGTGCATTGTGGAGCCAGGGGGCTCCCCGCAGAGCCGGTGCCGGGCTGGGGTGCTGGGCCGGGCCAGGCCCCCCACCAAGCCGGGGCCGGGGTCCCGAGCCGGGCCCCTTGCAGAGCCAGGGCCAAGGTGCCGGGCCCGACCCCAGGCCGAGCCCGGAGCGGGCCAGAGCCCCAGCCAGGGACCCCTACCCCTCCCGACGCCGGAAGCTGAAAGAGAGGGCGGCCACCCCGATCCATTGTGATTTGTGAAAGCGAAATAACTTTTCATTGGTTTCCCAAACTGTCCATCACCAAATTAGGTCTCTGATTGGTGCCAGCAGCCCACAGGGGAAGCCCCCAGAGACGGGAGAGTCCCTCCCACTCCCCAGCACGTGAAACCAACGCACCATCCTCCTGGCTCTCAGAACACTTTATCTGCTAACTGGCTAGTCCAGCTTCATTTTTACTATTGTTCACACACTCTCTCAAACATAGGCACTGACTCTCTCATACACACAGATTAAAGAACCCCTTATGGAAAAACAGTTGGTGAAGAGTTGGTAATAAGGAGACATGACAAACTGAAGTGATCAGGCAGACGGCAGGTTGCAGACAGACAAATGTGTTTATCAATAAAGTGTTCACATGACAATCCATCTATTTCTCACACTTGCTCCTACACACAACTAAGTGCCACCCTTTTTCTCCCTCTGGCTCCTCCCTGTGTAACACAACTTGGCTTTTAGTGGAGGCAGAAGCCATAGAGGTTGCTTCTGAGAGAGAAGCTCCGCAAAACTTCTATTGTTTCCAGCAGAGCCAATCCCTGAAGGTTCTGACAAGACATATTGTCTGGCCCAATTAGAGAAGTAACTGTAAAAAGCCTGTAAAAAAACAAACTGCTTCCCTGTAATTCATAAAGTGCATGGTGGGATGCACCAGCAGTCTGTGAAAAAGAGTGCTCACGCTGGAGCATGTGGATGCTAAAAAGTTGTAATCTACTGAGAAACTCAAACAGAAAGAAAAAAAACCCTTTCTTTCAGAGATAAAGAAGACCCTTGCTTCTAGAGTAGAACATCTCACCCTTGAAAGGCTACACCCCATGAATTAAAGTGACCAATGCAAACAGTTGTGGTAAGACTGCTTTGCCTGTGGGAGGGACTCACATTGTGGCAGGTCAGGTGGGACTGGTACTCCTAAAAATTAAAACCATGTTGGAGAAACTCACTGAAAACCATCTCCTGTGGGAAAAACCCCATGATGTAACAGAAGAGGTTCTTCATCCTAAGCAAACTGAAAAAAGATTTTTTTTAGAAGTGGCAAACTGACTAAAACCCCCGTATTTTGTCTCTCTGGGCTCTCAATGGGAAGGAAAGAAGGGCTGGAGGGGAAGGGAAAGGTGTTTTAAAGGATTCTTTTAATTCTCATTATCCTCGTTTAATTCTGTTAATAAATTTTTCTTTATATCTTTTAAGTTTTGAGCCTATTTTGCCCTTAGAATGCTTTCTCCTAATCCTTATCTCACCTTTTAATTTTTCTCTCCCCCTCCTCTGCTCAACCATAGCACCAGAGAATGAGTAAATAATTATTTGTGTGTGCCTAGCTTCCAGCCAGTGTCAAACCCCAACACTCCCCTAAAGGAGGCTAAAATAAGCCGTGTGCCATTCCAAACATGCCCTTTCCATGCATCAAATTATGTGTTACACACCCCTAGAGAGTGATCCCCCTTTAGTCTGAAGGTGGTCCAGAGACCTACCTCCCATCATTATGATGGGTCTCATCCCAGGACAGCAGATTCCATGACACTGCTAGTACAATCCCAGGAGGGGCCTGGGCAAGCTGGATGTTCCTCCAGAACCCCTGATTAGGGTTCTTGACTTTCATTGTGCCCCTTTGCTCCTCTGGTCTTGTTGAGATGGAAGGTCTTTCATTGCAGATGGCTTGGGAGCAGCTGAGGCAGGTTATTTAGCTCTCCTGCCATTGTTTCTCTGTTCTTTCTTCATGTGTGCAAATGAGTTTCTTATCGCTTAACTAGTACAACAAAATATTAAGTTATTAATGTAACTGAAATTATGTAAGGATCGCAATAAAGTTACTAGAGAAGCAAGGAGCTGTGAATATTTCTTAAAGGTAACAATGGTAATATTTTCCTAAAGTACTTTGATAGATTTCATCTAAGTGAATGGCTAAATCCATAAATAAAGCCGTGTGTACAGATCTAAGGTTTTATGTATCCATACAATAAAACTGACTTTGTTTGTTTGTTCATTTGTTTGTAGATAAGAAGACTTTAGGAAAGGATGATAGAATTATGTATTTCAAAACTATCTCTACACTCCTAACCTCCAAGCCACTTCAAAGAGTTTTCAGAAGTTTCATAAGTAAACTGAAACTCATTAAAAACACACAATGGTCTCCCTCTCCTCTTCACTAGCAGCAACATTCCTAAAGAAACAAGAATTATTACTCATCTAATATCTTTCATTTGTGCTGGATTCCATAGCAGAAAATTCACTTTGGTGAATCTGAGGAGAGCACACCTTCTTTAGCATCTGTGGCTTATCATCTACACTTCTAAATCAAGATTGTCCCTGTGATACCTAAGAGAATCACAAATGTATTAAACTAACAGAAGGAGATCTCTTTATCTTTTATTTTGCCTTCTGCATTTCTCTTTCAAAGGTTAGGGTTTTTTAAAAAAGGAAAGGTTCTGCTTTGGTTTATTTTTTGGTACATTAACTCAAGAGATTTTGCTGCTGTTGCTTGGAGACAGTTGGAACAAACAGGGGATCTCACACTGTACAAACTGGTTTAGATATGTTATCTCTCATTCTGCCTACCTCTCCATTCTACCTCATCCAAATGCCAAGTCAAAATTCTCAGGCATGCAAGAAATTTGTCACATTTGCTATGCTTCCTTTTCCATGCCTTAAAGTACACCACTCATTTTTTCTTTTTTTCCGTTCACTGAAGAGAAAGGAAATAATCAGCACAAAATTCACTGTGAAAGAACTAATTACAGCTGTGGTCATTACAGAGTATGGATACGTGGAAATGTTTAGAGACAAAACAAGTGTTGTGTTCAATGACAATAAATAAAAAAGATGTTATTCGGAATTCCAATATTTCCCGCAGTACCTGTAATTGATGTTCTTCTTCAGATTCATTCACTGTACAATTATTCAAATCTTTCATATGAATGAAAAATACACCACTAGAAGAAGATAATGGCTAATGTCTAACATTTATTGCAGGGAGAAACTCCTTTTAATGCATGTAAATGTCTCTGTTCTATGCTTACTGGAAAAAATTACATGGTTTAGCAAAGCTAGTTTTGATCTCAATGTAAAAAGAATTCCAGCAGCTCCATTCCCTTAATTGGATTTGCTATGCATTGTAAACCAAGCAGTACCTTTCACTCAGCTGCAAAAATAACCCAATCTTTAAAAATAGTGCAGCTGCAGATGTTTACAACATACATTGAAAGTCACTAACAGACCCATAAATCTTTTTTCTTCCTTACATAAGGGCTAAACAATGCATTCATGTCTGCTACTTGTAGAACTTAAGGGTTGGGTGCTGCAAGACACTAAATGTCCAGAGGTGTACTTGGGTGATTCTAAATATATTTGAGCTCCTGGCTGAAGGTGTTTCACCATTTAAACTGAAGTATGTGTTTAAGCGCTTTGCTGGATGAATGCAAAGGGTTTGACTCTTTGTGAGATCAACTGCGAGAAAAGAAGTAGTAGCTTCTTCCAATCCCATTTTCAACTAAGAAAAAGTGTGACTTCATACAAACTTCAACATAAAATAGAATGCAATTATATACCTAAGATGTCTTATGTGAAGAATTTTGTGTATATGTGAAAATGTATATCTACATCCACTGCTGACATATGTGTCTTTTAAAGCAATTATTCTAGCATTATATATTATAGTAGCTAGCCTTTGAGAGTGCTGGGATACTTTAAAAAATAGACAATTATATGGGCATATCTGTCACCACTGTGACCAAAATCTTTACTTTAAAAAATAATATGTTGTCAAGTTTCAAAGTGAGTTGTTTAAGCTTGATATTTTATATTGATATTGCTTTCTTGCAAGCCAGGTTAGGTGAAATAGAAAAAGTTGATGATGTTTTTGAAGTACCTATTTAGATGCAAAAACTCTGATAACTTGTTCTAGAATTGGGCAACTGAGAGGACATATTTGCTACTTATTTTTTACTTTTTCAATTGACAATAGTTCCTTTCACCTTTTACTGATTGTATTTTAGTTGGACTAAAAGAATACATCTCTATTAGAAAGTCTTTTCTCCTTTTCCTATAAGTCCTTTACAACTTTTGCATGCAAAAATTCTCACTGTCCCTTTGTAACATATATTTTGTCCAATCGATCTTAGTCTATGGGGTGGCTATTGATGCTTCTTTCCATGGACATTTTTCCAGTCTTTGATTTTTGCAATAACAAGAGTAAGATAAATCGTATTTGTAGCATAGGTATTTGTTTTAATGAGTATTTACTTAGTTATAGTGTAAGTGTAACAATTAGTTATGTCACCTGTTTACAAATAGAAGCCATTAGTTTAATGTTTAGTTTCTTGAAGCATCTTCTCTACATCAAATTATTATATTGCTACTTCCACTATGGACATTTCAAGATTCACTTTACTTACATCTGCTACTTGGATTAATATTTTATAATAATCAGTTTTATAGCCAAAACTATGTATATAGAATCATGAAATCATTCAGGTTGGAAAAGGCCTGTATGATCACTGAGCCCAAATTTTAACTAACAGTTAAACCATGTACCTCAGTACACATCTTTTAAACACCTCCTTGGATGATGACTCCACCACTTCCCTGGGCAGCGTGTTCCAATATTTGATAACACTTTCAGTGAAGAAACCTTCCCTAACATCCAATCTGAACCTTTTCTTGAGGCTATGTCCTCTTGTCCTATCAGTTGTTACCTGGGGGAAAATACTGGCCCTCACCTGGCTACACCCTGCTTTCTGTTCTAGAGAGTGATAAAGTCTCCCCTGAGCCTCCTTTTCTCCAGAATAAATATCCCCAACTCCCTCAACTGCTCCTTGCAAGACTTGTGATCCAGATCCCTTCACCAGCTTTGTTGTCCTATTTTTGTACTGTCTTCAGTGCCTCAATGTCCTTCTTTCAGAGAGGGCCCCAAAACTGAACACAGGATTTGAGGTGTGACCTCACCAGCATCAAGTACAGGGGAACAAACACTGTCCTGGTCCTACTGGCCACACTACTGCTGATACAGGCCAGGATGCCTGGGTCACTTGGGCACAGCTGGCTCATGATCATCCAGCTGTCAACCAGCACTCCAGCATCCTTTTCCACAATGCTGCTTTCCAGCCACCCTTCCCCTGGCCTGTAAGCACTGTCTTGGTTGTTGTGATCAAAGTGTAGGACACAGCACTTGTATCCATAACCTTCCACAGCCCAAAAAACCAAACCAAGCCAAACAAAAACCAAAAACAAACAATAAAACCAAAACCAACTTAAATATAAACAAACAAACTAGACACCCAACTGGAATGCCAGCATTCAGCAGGTAATATAGAGTGTGTTTATTCATATTTTAGTCTCTTTCAACTCTGGTGATAGCGATAATTCTTCATGGCTCACGAGTCTATCAGTCATCTGGCCAGGGCCAGATGATTGCTATATTGTTTAAGGCATCTGCATGGAGAATGAAAATTAGACATTTGGAACCCCTGCTATCAGTGGTAGACTTAAATCAAGATCTTACCAAGCTTATTATATTTACACATTACATTAACAATGGCCGCCTTCATTTCCATGATCATAGTGAAAAAACAACTGACATCTGTCTATTCTTATATTTTTGACTAATTCAGAGAAACCAAGAAGGAATTTCTAGCTAACAATCCTTACTTCATGTATTCATTTATGTCAGCATTGGATGCCAATTTTGTATATACTTGAATATGCCCTGGATCTATTGATTTTGTGTAATTAATTCTCTCCTGGGTGGTCAGCATGTATCCCAAAGACTTCAAGTTATTTCTTAGTGATTGAACAACTTGCAGTTTTTCAAATTAATTTATCAAGAAAATTGTCATAAAGCAAGAAAAAATTTGCTAACCTTTCCCTGTTAAAAAATATAACAATACCAAACATCGCTCTCATATTTGAATGAAAGTTACTTTTAATGTATAAGGTCTTCTAATGATTACTATAACCATCATAAAATTCAACAAAGCTGCAAACTGAGATCTATTGTCTTCATTGATATTTGGGACAGACCTCCTGACATGAGGAATAATAATAAATAATCAGTAAGAGAACAAAAATAAATCTGTATCTTATGAATACAGTACAAAAACTACCATACATAATGGGAAATTGCAGGTAGGAGAAAAAAAAATAAGACACAAATGGGAAATCCTGTGCAGCAGGCTCAATGAGAGCATTTCAATTTTATGCTTGCTGGTGACCTTCCACTAGGTGATAAGCATAATTGGAAAATGTAATGCATTATGCATTCTAGTGTATAGCCCAAAAGCCCAAATTTCCCTTTTGTCCATCAATCATCAGTTCATATGGGGAAAGGAGAATGTTTCATAGTTAATGTCCTAGTATGTGACTCTATATGTATTTAAAATCTGTAAATTTTACCTTAAAATATATACCCGTGATATAAATAATAACTTTTTGCTGTTTGCACATCTATTCCTTCCGCTCTGCACTCTAAGTGTGTACAATACTCAGTGCAGATTTCAATTGTACTTCTATCCTGATAAAGACAAAACCTTTTCCATTACATCAAATTCTTCCCTTAGGACCCAGAAGCTGTCAGATTCATGTTTTTATCTAGTCTTCATCATTATCTAGAGAAAACTTTATCCATGACAGTAAGGTAATTTTTCCCATAACTAGTATTATTCCTACTGCTACATTTTTATGTAAGATATGTACATTGTAGTACACATTTCTCATTCAATTATTTCTTCTTTCCCTCTTAGGTTTCTACACCTTTTATTGAGTAGAGATTTACTAGACCCAGTTAAATTAACCTTACTTTAGTCATCTAGCTTTATGACTTAACTTTATTGACCTTTACTTGCTAGAAAATTATACCTTTTATCATCATTTTGGACATTCTACACTGCTTTTTAAACAGATATTCTCATCTAGATAACCTGATAAAAAGGAAAGAAAAGTCAGCCTAAAGAAAGTATTAGAAAAGAGAGATATGTCACAAAAGGGAAATACTATCATGTTTGCTTTGACATTCTCAAATTAGTAGTTAGTTACAAAAGCTTTTGCTAATTTTTAGTGAAACTGAGACACTAATGTGTGGTAGTGGACAGCAAAACCCAGAAGGAACTGTTCCCATCTTAGAGGCTGTCATTATCTTAAGATAGAGAGATCCTTTACAGACAATTGTCTAGGTATGCTACTATTCTGTTTTATTTTTTTTCTTCTTTTTTTTTTTTTAACCATGATTGACATCTAAGTTCAAAAATTGCTCAATCCAAATGATTTTTATCAATTTATCTCTATTGGGAAGTATCAGTCATGGCACCAGAAGGCAGAAAATTTATATCTTGCTGCAAGCTTTTCTTTAGACTCTATTCTGAGTATGTCTTAAAGATCTGTTCCCCTCATTATTTTCCAGTAATATGAGAATCACTGGCACTCTATCTAGGCATAACCACACAGGTTTTTTATTAGGCTTAATGATGTAAAGAATAATTCATTAAACAGCTTATGATAAACAGCTACTGATCTTGAGATCTGACTATTTCTTTGTGTTTATTGATAATTGTGGAAGCGATTTCATTATCCACTTAGGTAACTAAGTATTTAAGATTCACTAAGACTATTTTATAAAAGGATTTAAATATTTTGTGCACAAGTACATATATATTAAAGATTAAAAGTAGGTGCTGGAGAGAGGTGCTAAAGATCGAACCACACAAAGCAAAATGGGTAAACCGCAAACAAATATCAGGACTCTGTGGCTGTGTACAACTCTGTTCAAAATAACTTTATGTAACTGCAGAGACAGACCAATAAAACTCCTACCTGGGCTACAGTTCAACAGAAGACACAAGTTAAAAAAACCCAAATAACAAGCAAACCCATTGATGTTAGTAGTGTATTTTAACAGTCTGCTTAATACAAAGTATTTGAGTCCCAGAAGATGCTGTCTAGGATACTCAGGATGTAAGAACTTGGGCATGTTGTGGAGGTGTCTGAAAATACTTATTTTTGGCCTGATTATATAAGAAGAATCTGTTGTCAAGATGAGCAATGTATTTTAACACTATATATAGAAGTTAAGGTCTGCAGTTCAGCAAAGAATTAGCCATGAATGTCTCTTATGTAAGTAATCATATCAATTTCAGTGGAACTGTACATATGTACAGCATAACACAAGTTCTTCTCAGGATCATGAATCTTAACGTGATGGACATTTTGAAAAATCTATGATAATGGAAGCTGTATGAGGACATTGGCATATTTTAATAATTTATTTTTGTTCTTTTAGCTTGATATTTCATTAACCCATGGCTTAAGGTTCTTTCAAAAAACTCTTTCACAAAATGTGCGTTTTCAGAAGGACCATGAAAGAACCAAACGCCCCTTGTGCTAGGGCCTGACTCTGCTAGGTACCTACTTCTACTTCTCAAAAAGATTATCAACACCTGGCTGCCTAGTGAACTTTGTAAAAAGAAATAAAAATATTTAAAATACGACAACATCAGTCATCCTAAAGCTCAGAAAATGAGTCTTGCAATTTATGATGTAACATTTATGTTGGTAACTACTGGGGAGAAGTAATGCATCACATTTCTAGGTTTTAATTTAAAAAATATAAGATCTGACACTGTTTTACAGGGACTTAATTGACATAACGGCAAAAAACGTAAGGAAATAGGTCAGGTAAATTTAATATCTTACTTAAATGCATAACAATTAAATCAACAGGAGATAGAAAAGTCAGCTTCTTAAAAGAACTCCTTTGACAAGATATTGTGTCCCTGCTGCTGCTTTCTGCAGGATCACATCAACACATTATTTTCAGTTTTAAAAAGAAACATCACCACCTTGTACCCTGAAATAAAGCTACAGCTATTCTGTATCTTAGTGACCATGTAACATTCATATAAATACGCATAGAAACATAACTATTTGCAAACAAGGTGTATATATTTTTGTATCAGAAATGTCAAAATAGGGCATTTAGCCTTGAAACCTTGGTTCAAAACAAATCTGGTTCTAGAAGAATATTGTTGCAGGGAATTCTATGAATATTTGAGCTAAAGTATGGGTTTTTTTCTTACTGAAGGCCCTTGAATTTTGCTGTTTGTAAAACAAAAAATTGGGTTCAACTTATATTATCCACAGGAACATAGTGCTTGGTTTTGTTAGCTCAGTGGTGATACATGTAGGTGAAAATGTTATCAAAAAGGTCTGTATAAATTATTCATCTATGATATTAATTAGCTAATAATTGCTCTACTGCAGTGTGAATGTTTAGCATTGAAAGCAGAGATAATGCAATATGATGAAGGTAACTAGCTGTCCACTACTGAGTGAAAAAACACAAACTGATACGGGGTCCACACCTGTAAAATTATTCTTGCAAATTGCAGAGTGAATATGGAATAATATGTTAAAAGTAAATTATGATCTATTTGTAAACCACACTAAATTAAAAAATAATTATATTAGAAATTTGAATTGTTTGTAATTAATCTTTGAGAGTATTTGCTCACTTATCCCCAGTGTGACATGGTTGCTAAAACAAAGATGGTTGGAAAACTGTCCTTCAATTAGATGTATTTTTATAAAGCATTGTGTTAGTCAAAAAACCTAAAAGATCCTTTAGTGGAACTCATTAAAACTGCAGTGAAATACAACATCATGTCTTGTTTTGTTTCCTCTGTGTTGCTTACAATGTCCTGCAGAAGGCAGGAGACATTCTCTTCCTCCACAGATTATGATTTTCTACTTCTTAATGCTGATTTTTCCATGTCACTCACCTTCCAAGCTCTAAGAGTAAAATTTGACAGTTATTGGAGATGACTGCACAAGGGAAACAAAAAAAAAAAAAAAAAAAAATTTCGAATAATCAGAAAAGAGTGTAGGTCCGACCTTAAGTGTTGCTAAAAGAAATCTATAAAAACCTTGATATATGTATCAAAACACTGTTAATCTCATACCTATAGAAAAATCTTGGACAAGTTCGTAGGCATAGGATATTCTGAAGGATCCATTTCGTGGGACCTATAGAATATGTGAGAAATGAGGGAAGCAGAAATATGTGGATGGACCTTTGTAATGGTGCTCCTGCATTCTCCCGGGTATGACATATGCAGTTGTAGACTCCCAAAACCTCCGGTCTTTCCTATTTTCTGAACCAAAACCCGAAACATAGCCATACCCTGAAACATAAACCTAACCATAAACTTAAACCCAAAGCTAACCCTAAGCCTAAGACTAACCCTAACCCTAAACATAACACTAAGCCTAAAACTAACCCCAACCACAACCCTAACCATATCCCTCTTAACCCTAGCCCATAGCCTAACGCAAATCCTAAACCTAAAACAATGTCAAAGCCTAATCCTAATCCTAATCCTAATCCTAAACCTAAAGCTAATTTTAAAACTAAACCTAAACCTAACCCTGATCATAACCCTAACCCAAACCCAAAGACAAACCCTAACACTAAACATAACATGAAACTTAAGCCTACTTTTTACCCTAACCCTAACTCTAAACCTAACCCTAACCCCAACCCTAAACCTAAACCTAAACCAAAACCTAAACCTA